>NC_087209.1:52617618-52653035 GCF_015104395.2 Macrobrachium nipponense
GTCGCCCTATGAAACCCACCCTGTATTGTTTGCCCCCCCATGCAGGACAAGATGTTTTTAGATTAAGGATGTCCGCTAGGGGCGCTGCTGTCCGTGGCGTCCTCTAGTAGTAGTAGTAGCGGCCGCATCGCCCGTTGGTATCAGCTCTCTCTTGTGGGGATTCTGATTGGAAGTTCTAATTGGTGAATGTCTCGTGGTAGTGTTCCCCACTCGCCCCTATTACCATACCGACACTTCTAAGAGTGAGCGAGTCAGTTACTGACATTTTCTTAATTTTGTTTTTCTCTGGTAATTTTAGATTAATTTTACCTAGAAAGAATGATATTAAGGATCCTTTCATAGGGCTGAGGGCACACGAGCCAATCACCCAGAAATAGATTTTTCCTTCGTCAAAATCCCTTTATTGGCTATCTACCTATTTACTGAAAAAAAAATAGCCGGTACCGTATATTGGCTTTAAACCTTCACCAATAATTATCGTCAGAATGGTGACTTCAGAGGCTCCACCCACTTTCGCCTCGTTATAATTCAGGATAACACTGAAGGCTACCATGGGCATTATTGGATTAGAAAATTTAACTTCTAGCTATAAAAACTAATTTCTCGAGTAGTTGTAAGAAGTGCTAAATGATCCTCAAGGATCCCAGCAGTTAGTCTAAACGTTTAATTCATGTATATTACTACTGCTATACTGTTGCGGCACTACTGCTACAGTAGTATTACTACGCTAGCACTGATACCCCACCCACATCTATGTATCGTTCCGCCATTCATAAAGTCTTTGGGTTTCAGAGCCGATGGCATTTCTGTCTGGTGGATGGGTGGGGCAACATTTAGTCAAAAGGTGTTTGTTTACCTTGCTTACGTAATGAATGTTTTTCGACTCTTGGCTCGTAATCATTGGCCATGGCGTCGGCTAGATCATTTTTACTCAATAAAAAATTAAAAACTATCGGGTTTAGGTTATTGATAATGCTGACAAAATTTGTGTGTGGTTGTAAAATATACATATGTCAACTTTCAGCTACATCCGATGCTTTGACAAGGAGCAAAGTCCAAAAAACCGTGTTACAGAGACCCTGAATCTCATAGTAGTTAAATAAAATCACTACTTTAGAGAAATACCATAAGAGAAACATTATCCTGCAGTTATGACCTAAATGAAGAAACTCTAATGCCCATGGGGAGGGGGCGGGGGCTATGAGACTTTGTATTGTGAAAAGCATATCCAAAAATGGAAGAAATCAAGAAGCTACTAGTCATTAGAGACAAAGATGATAACCAAATTCATATAAGAAATGTCGTTGCAAGTGGTTGCACTCCTGAATGTATGGGGTTGAGGTTGATTGTAATAAGAGTAGAAGAGTAGAAGAGGTTAGTGTAGAGTTAAGAATACTTGTAAGAGTAACTGTTGAGGATGTAAGAATGACTGTTAAGAAGATAAAGAAGTGGAAAAAGCCCATAAGTTAATGGCATTACAAAGTAAATGTTACTGTATAATGGTAAGTGCCATTGAGTGGGATGATCTAGGTCCGCTATGTATGTGTGGATGAGGAAGGGGTTCTGTAGGAATAGGTGAGAGGGCATAACAGAGAGGAATCAGATATGCAATCGTATCTGTATGGTATCCTAGTAGGTATCACTGCACACACAACTTCGATTTCTCCCCTTCCCCCTCCATCAGTCTTCTTCTTCTTCTTCTTCCCAGCTTGTTCCATTTTATATGGGGTCGCCGTTTCGGATGAGCCGTTTCCATCTATTTCTATCTTGTGCTTCTGCCTCATCAATTCCCTTCTCATTTAAATCTCCTCTCACACAGTCCTTCCACTCTCTTTGCGTCTCCCTCTTTTTCTTCTTCCTTGCACCTCCACCCCCGATAGTATGTCTCCCAGCGTGGTCCTCATCTCTCCTCAACAGGTGTCCATACCATCTCAGCCTCCCCTCCTGCACTTTCTTTGATACTTCCACCACCTTAGTTGACCCCCTTATGTAGTCATTTTCTGATCCTATCCACTCTTGTTACCCAGACATCCACCTAAGCATTCTCATTTCTGCCACATCCATCTTCTCTGCTCTGCTTTTCTCATGCTTGCTGTTTCCGTACCATACAGCATTGCTGTTCTTACCACCGTCTTGTGAAATTTTCCTTTTAACCTAAGCGGCACTCTTTTGTCACAAAGAACTCCCGAGGCCGCTCTCCAGTTGTTCCAGCCTGCCTGTACCCGATGTTTTACTTCTTCTTCCATACTTCCTCCAGCGTTAACAAAAGATCCCAAATACTTAAACTTATCAACTCTCCTTATTTGCTCTCCACCAAGCTGAATACTTTCTCTATCATCCCCCTCAGTGGTGGTACACATATATTCTGTTTTGGATCTACTTATCTCATTCCTCTGTCCTCCAGTACTTGTCTCCATCTCTCCAATTTCACTTCCAGATCTTCCCTGCTCTCTGCACACAGAACAATATCATTCCGCATACAATATGTTCCATGGTACTGTCTCCCTTACTTCCTCTATTATAACATCCATCACTATGTTAAAGATAAATGGGCTCAGAGCCGACCCCTGGTGTAATCCTACTCTCACCTCAAAACCTTCTGTCTCCCCAACACTGCTCCTCACTCTGGTAAATACATTCCGGTACATCTCTTGTATCAATCGCACATACTTCTCTGGCACCATCTTCTCCCTCAGGCTCCTCCATACCTCTTGTCTCGGGACTCGGTCATAAGCCTTTTCAAGGTCAATGAATACCATATGTAGGTCCCTTTGTCTTTCCCCGAATTTCTCCATTATTTGCCTCAGACAAAATATACCATCTGTTGTTCCCCTTCCCTTCATAAATCCCATCTGCTCCTTACCTATTTGTACTTCTTCTCTCAGTCTAGCATCTATCATCCTTTCCAGTATCTTCAAAGTGTGGGACATCAATTTAATGCCCCTATAATTACCACACTCTTGGACATCGCCTTTCCCTTTAAAAATTGGTATCAATATACTCCCACGCCACTCATTTGGTATCTTTTCCTGTTCAAGATCTTTATCATAAGATCGTACAGTATATCCACTCCTTCATCTCCTAATGCTTTCCATGCCTCCACTGGGATCATGTCTGGTCCGGTTGCCTTCCCATTCTTCATCTTCTTCAGTGCATTTGTACTCTTGCCTAGAAAACCACATTACCATGCCAATGTTCACTTGCCCATCCTCTCTTATTAGTCTATTATTTTCTTCATTTAACAACTGTTCGAAATATTCTTTCCATCTCTTCACAATGTCTTCCTCCTTTCTAAGCACTACACCCTCTTGATCCTTTATTTGTTTGATATGTGTTATATCTTTGGTGCTCTTATTTCTAGCCTTTGATAGCTTGATCATCTTCTTTAATCCTTCCTTTTGTCCCCAGCTCATTATACACATCATCATACGACTTTGCTTTAGCTTGGGCTATACCACCTTTTTCACCACCTTGTTTTTCTCTCTGTACCTATTTCTGTCTTCCACTGACTGTGACTCTTCCCATCTTTTCTTTGCCTCCTTCTTATCTTTTACTACTTTCTCAATGTCTTCATCCCACCACCCACTCTCCTTTTCTTCCCATATGATACCAGATGTCTCTCCTCCATCAGTGATCACATTTAATCCCTCCTAGATGGGCCCAAGGAGATGCACATTACATTAGGCAGGCAGAGTCATGATGAGAGATGATAACCTCCTTATGGGAGTGTAACTAGTCAACTACTGAAACTGTAGGTCAATGCTTAGTCCAATTCAGACACCGGGAGAATAAAAGAAGAGGAATCAGGTATGTAACTGCATATGCAAGGCATTGTAGCACGTAACACTGCATCCCTATCCACACTGCTAAGTGCCTAACTATGATTTCACCTTGGTCCATTGGGGGAGGATGAAATATATCCACTCACTACTGTGGGGCAGGGAGGGGTGATATCATAGTTAGTGGGGCAGTGGTACCCAATATGATACTACAAATAAAGTTACAGCTGGTTCTTCTCCTCTCATTTCTCTGTGATGAATGACTAAGTATCGGCCTGCTTCAGTAGTCAGTAGTTGGTTGAATCCTAAAGGAAGGAGGCTATCATACAGAGATAGTGTTACTTTTATACCAGGAAAATATATAGTAGGGGTTCAATTTAGAAAATAAGACAGGTGACAGAACGAGTGATAGGACAAGAAAAGTGTCAGTTTGGACAAGAAGGAAGGTGTGTGGATCAAGAATTGACTACAAAACAATTTAAAAGTAACATAAAAAGGCTGAATGTGGCAACCATGGATCTAGGGAAAGCGTATGACTAGAATAATAGGAAAGCAACATAAAGATTGTTTGAGATATATATCACAGAAGTATTTGAAAGTAATTAAAAGTGTTTATCATGTTCCCCTTATCTGATGTAAAGTCAACTTTACTCAATACCCTGTTCTCTGTAAAACTAACTAAAGAAATGGTGCACACTTAAAATTTCACAGGCAGTGAACACTTACCCGACATCTACAAGAAGTGCATGGATCTTTTTTCCAGATTTCCCTCTGTCTGCGTTCTCTACCGTCTTCATCTTTGCATATCTTTTTTTTCCGAATATTGCCATCACACATTTTTTCCAATGTATCAACCTGTTAAAGAAACATAATTAGTTACATACAATGTAGTTGGCAAATACTGCATAAATTTTATTGCGCTTATATACAATACAAAAAATGCAGATACAGAGAACATACCTTTTTGTTCAGCTCCATAACTGTTTTTGAGAGTTGCTCAACCAAGACCTCAATACCCTCTATTCGTTGTTCAGTCATGTCTTGTTCGTAAGTTCCAAAATCATCAACAATGATTTCTTCATCTTCACTTTCATTAGAAGAGTCTTCAGACAAGAGTCCATTAAAGCTGTAAGAATGTTGGCTGCAAAAATCAAAAAAGGTATTAAAGTACATACTATGAGATATTTAGTATTCTATATTGTACTGTACTAAACCTTCTGACTGCATAGGTTATGACTGAATTACTGTAAAAAAAACGAAGATAATCAACATCAACTGCAGTGCTGACCGTCACCATGCATTCTCCCAAGAAGCATTCTTACTGGTTTCTAATTAGTGTTATATAAAATACCAACTAAATAAACTACAACAATCAGAGAAACTATGTAATTTGATAAATGAATTGCAAACTGAATATAGCATAAAGTACAAACTTCGTTAACAAACACATACTAAGAACTCTCTGATGTAACGGAGGAATTCCTTGGATTGTATTTAAAAGTTCTAGGTGAAGAATACTCCGGAAAGATAATTTGTTCATCGTCATCAATACCCATTAATTCATGTTCCCTGTCTTCAACATGGGTAAAGTCTGTCTGCCGTCGAAAACGAACACCAGGATCTGACAGTCGGTGAAAATTTCCCGAGTTACGACAATCTAATATCAGAAAAGACAAAATCAGAAACTGTGTAAGTATATAGGTGCCTGCAACAAAAGAAACAAAATAAAAAATAAATAGCATCCTGATATGTCATATCACTGCACATATTCCCATTTAAATATTGTTTGACTGAGAAGTTCTATATCCAAAATGACTGGATTACTGCACAAAAGTCCTTTGTTAATTAACACCTTAATACATCAAATGATTCTGCACAAGAATGTAACTGAACGATGAAATAGGTAGAAAGGTATGTTTATATAAAAGGACATCTTGCTAGTAATCCTGTTGGGAAGACAAGAAGTCCCCTTAGATGTCCTCAAGGTTGTTCCATGAGGATCCTATGCATATCATACATAATAGGGTAGCATAGCATTATTGCTGCTTTGCACTTGATACACTGCTAGCATCAAGAGACTCATGTTTCTTCAACATCCCCAAATAACCAACCAATACCTCTTTGGTAACCATCACTAGAGCCTAACAGAAACTCTTCCCACATATTTACAGCATCAAGTTACACCTACTATAAATGGTCATCATTTCTCAAAATTATTTGGCGACAGCACTTTGAAGCTACACTATATAAATCTAAGACTCCATTTTTAATCCAATATGATTTAGCTATTTGTCCCACTCCAGTGAAAGTTGTCATCTATACCTTTAGCAGTGCCTTTTTCCCATAGTCCCATTCAAAGTTGTCACCATTGCAAGAGTGCTCATTTGTCCTACTTTCCTTATTTGTTATTACAAAAATGGCTTCATCATTGAGGTTGAATTAGTTCTATATGAAAATCGAATCTTTCAAAAGAAATTATTAAGCTTCCTGAAGTTACACGGACTTTCGACAGTGTTGAGTAACATTGCTAACACACTTCAGACTGGTGTGATCTGCATTCCTTTGCGCTACTCAGTTACATGAAGAAAATGAAGATGACCAAGATGGCGATCTTGCCTGTCCTGGACTACAACTGCAGCATCTCATTGGCAAAATAACTTGCTTGATATAGGTTGGTGTACTCATGAGTCACTTTACTATTTGTATTAAAAAATTCAATTTTTTTACGGCATCCCTGACTATGCCACCTAACAATGGCCATTTTCTTCATCTTGCAAACACTATCTTTATAAATGAAGGGTTCCTGTCATTTCCCTGCCTTATGTATGTACATCAAATATTTATATCCCACTCTGAAAGATTTCTGTGGCTGTCTATATGCTTAATGCTATGTAATTTTCTCATGATCATTAAATAAATATGATCAGTAAACAATCATTTGAGTATTAACAAAATTATGTCTAAAAACATTTATAATGCCCGACTAAAACTTACCAAACTCGGATGCAATTTTCATAAAAGTAATAATATAAAATTTTGACTCAACGATCCCACATTGCATTAAAATATCTAGACTTACGTAGAAAATACTCATAGAAACTGAATGTTATCTAATCCTTTACCTGAGCAACATTCTTTCCACATGCGCAGGTCAACAATCGGTACATCACTGCATGGTATAAAAGCTGGAGTCTGCTCTCTTGGCAACACAAATACATCTGGTGTCACATCATTGATCTCATCACCATTATCGCACAACACTCGGCCTAAAGTAATTTGTCTTATTTGTGCCAGTTGCTCCGAAGTGAACACAGATGGACTCTCGTACCAAAATCTATAAAAGGAAATAAAACCACCAGGAGTAACCAGATGGCAAATTAAAACATTATTATCATATATATGACTGAATATGGCATATACCCCTATTTCCCCAGTCTTTATATTATTCACCTTATCGCAATCTACATATACAAGTCTGAAGAAATTTCCATACAAGAGTTCTTAGATCAAAAAATTTTTCTGTCTAATAAGAAAATTTAAATCCTTTAAAATATAATAACAGAATTATAAATGATGCCTACTTAATAGGATCATCTCTACACACATGAAAATATATTATATTAGAACACAGCAGCCTATTTATTTCTTCATTCAACATATCACTTTGAAATCGTAATTAAAGTTTGAATCTATTAAGAATTAAAGCTCATTGTGATGAAAAGTCTTTTAAAGTTTGATTTCAGCTTATTTGTGCTCTCTAGTTTCCGGTGTGTTGAAGTATGCTCAAGATTTCCTTCCTCCAGTATTCGTTAGGTTTTCTGTCTAAAATAAGAGAACCACACTTTATAAAGTAAGTGTCATTCGGTCATTAGCCTACACTAGACAAGTAATAATAATACCTGAACAACTTGTAATTTTAATTTTTCTGAAGTCCGAGATATTTATTATACACTTTGTATATTGCCACCTTACTTCTCTCATTTTTGTTACCCAGCTGTCAAGCACAGCTACTATTACTTCTTTTGTATTTCCCACCACATACCTCTTGTTCACTTCTGCTTATTGGAGCAAAAGTGAGTCTAGGTAAACGATTAAACCCATTGTATATATTTCTTTATTTGATGTCATGTAGGTCAAATATTTATTTTCTACCTCTAACATTTTTATTGGTTCCTGCTGTTCATGAAAGTCTCATAACTACACTTCAGGATGTGAATACCTGATTTCTTGTCATAACTCTTGAATCTCTACTGTTTAGAGGTCTAATCTGTATCGGGATTCAACCTTTCTAGCACTGATCCTGGTGGCTGATAAGCTTTGCTCTTTATAACCTTAACGATATAAAACAAATTACTAAACAGATGAGTTAATCCACAACTTTGAAACAACATCCTCTATCTTCAACCTATGGCTCTTTTACATCACTATATTGTATATGATAATTCGTGCTTTTGTATCCTTACATAACTCAGGTATCTTTTCCCATCCAAACCTTGGTTTCTCTATGACTGTATATCTAGATAGAGGTTATACAAGGCTCACTTGGAATCTTGCCATGTTTTGAATTCCAATGCCACTAACGAAGCAGGGGATCTATGCAAAATCAAACTGTTTAGTCCTAAGATTTCATTTTTCTCTTCAGCAAAATCAATTAACAAAACAAGCAAATCTGGGTTTCTCTTTCATCAACAGGTGATCTACAATCCTATATCATTCATTTGGTCATCCTATCTAGGAGTTCGGCATATGACTTAGATAGCTGAACTCCTAGCTATGGTTTTACTCCCTCTCTGAATTAATGTCAAACTTTTATCAAGTACTTTTAAGTTTGAGGTAATTTACAGCACTGCATCTGTCTCTTTCCTGATACTCAGTTCATTGGTGTCCTTCAAGGGTCTATTCTTACCCATAAACTGTTGTTTTATTTCATAAGTAATTTCTTCAAGTCTTTTCTTGCCCTACTGATTCACATGAAAATTATTGTACTCTTCAGTATCTGCCTTCCGCTCCTCACCAACACAAAATTATTCTCAATACATATCTCTTAACTTTATGTAATGTTAATAATGTAGACCTTGAAGGCATTTCTGAATGGAGGCCACATAAACTGCCTTTTTATCAATAACCAGGAATTTTCTTTCCATCTCATACCCTTACTGCCTCGCAAACAGTGAATATGAAGTTGGAAACTAACGTCCTGATATACCAGGAGTATTGGGATAGATATGAATAATTTCATAAAATGGAAGGGTCATATGATGGATAAGACTATTTCTGTTTATTAAAAAGTGCGTGTGCTTTCCAATTTCCTCATATACTTCTTCACTAAACAGCAGCTTAGTATTTATCCTTGTATGAAAATGAGTTCTTGTACACTATATTGCTTGATAGATCTAAAATAAAGGCTTTCTGTCAAAGAGGTATCTTGACTAATATTTCTAACTTTAATTTACCTCATACCTAATGGGAGATTGCTGATTTTGCTTTGAGTGCTCTCCCCATGAGTCACTTGATTGTTTGCCACATTCACTTAACCCGTCCTTGTAGAACATGTAAAGTACCATGATCTGACACATACAATGTATAAGTCATAAATTCAAGTCATTCATTTCAATCAGTCCTCCAAAAACCAACTTTAAAAATTTAAAATATTTTGACTTTTTTCAGTATTTTCCAACTTCAACATTGAGCGTATTGTGACTTTTTCAGTATTTCTCAATTTCAATATTTACATATTCTGCCTTTTTCAGTACGTATATCGCAAAACACTTAACCTGCCTCTTCGCAAGAATTGGTTCTGTAGATACTCGAAGGGTGTTCATTAATATAACGACTCCTCTTGAAAGACCAAACGTATGTTGGATAGCCACCATAACTGTTTTGTTCTCTTAAAGTACATAAAGGTTTTCATTCTCACAGTCATGAACCAGGATTT
The DNA here is from genome assembly GCF_015104395.2 of Macrobrachium nipponense. Lineage (NCBI taxonomy): Eukaryota > Metazoa > Arthropoda > Malacostraca > Decapoda > Palaemonidae > Macrobrachium > Macrobrachium nipponense. Next base: position 52,627,333 of record NC_087209.1, read on the forward strand.
ACTCTAATTCGCATCATTAGCTAGAAAGCACCTCTATCATTCAAAAGGAAGTGACATCGAATCATCAGTCCCTCGTAGCCCATAGCCCCTTTCCAAAAACATTTCACTAAAATCCAGACTACCGGCCATTTCATAAGAGAGGAAGAAAAGCACCACATGGGGTAAATGTCATTGCAAATACGGAGCTATATAGAAAAATGGAATACGTACTTGAATTACAGAACTCTTACAATAGTATTAGCCACTCTGAAGGTGACAGCTATATTACAGTTAAACAATTTTATATGCATATGCAAGAAGTTAAAGATGGAGAACATATGTTAAGAATGTTGCAGTAACAGGAAATGTAAATGTAAAAGTCTGGCAACACAGAATTGGTCTACAAAACATTCTAGGTGCCTTTACAATTGAAGAAAGGAAGCAGTTTTTGCCCCTGCATCAGACGTCTATCATGAAGATTTAAAATCATCGAAAAGGTAAAAACATGAACATGGAAGGCTATGGATGGAGTTCTATTAACGGAACATATAAATATACGCTAATTATTCATCTAATTCTTACTCATATGCAGATACGGTAATAATTCATCTAATTCATACAATTCTCACAAAAACTTGTTATGTTACAACATTATGGAGAGTTTTCAACTGTGTCATTGGTCACTGAATTCAGACTGTAGAATGTGACAACCTATAGCCCAGAATATTCTGATAAAAAAAAATAATTGCCTAACAAATCTGCAAAATTGTTAGAAAACGTGGTGCTAGAATTCCCATGTATCAGCCTTATCATGAATTCCAATAGGGGATTTTTGGGCCATCAAAGATCAGGAACTAAGAGAAACAAAAGAAACAGAACATGAGCGTAAAAAATATTTGAGATAATATACCAAATTTCGATGTAAGGGGAAAAATCGATATTTAATTCTTTGTTGAGGGCAGCAGACATATTAACGAAAGAACTGGACACATCAAGAAAGAACAAGAGTCGCTCAAGATAATTAAGAATTCTAAAGCCTGTGATTCACTTCAGATGTATACTGCTTTCCTTAAGAGTATACGTAGTGATGGAAGAGCATAGTTAGATATACTGAGGAAAGATATAAAAAAGATAGAGTATATAGAGGATGAATATGAAATTAAGGTTGAAACAGAGGTATCAGAACAATGGAAGCAGTATTTTGAAAACATTCTGAATGAAGAAAATGAACATGAAATGGAGGATGATGGTATAAGAGAAAAAAATTAAAAACTGAAGATGTTAATATAGCCCTAGGAAAGATGAAAAATGTCAAAAACCCAAGACGATCCACAATATCAATTGATTTAATAAAAGCAGGTAGACATCCAGTCATCAGCAAGCTTAATAGAATATTATGGAAACCTGATTATGGAAGAGATGGGTCCAGAACGCAGAAAAAAATATCCTTGCAGTAAAAGTATACATATGAAAACGGGATGCACTGCGCTGTGGAAATTACGGATGAATAACAATGCTTAAGCATACTATGAAAATTTGGGAAGAGACAAGAGATCAACAGAAGCAGTCTTTACAATGAGATAACTGCAGGAAAATTACCAAATAAAGAAGAGGATATTATGCCATATATTTGTAGATCTTGGAGGGCATTTGACAGAATGCTGAGACTAATATTAAATGGACATTACGAAGTCAGAGGTCACCAGAGAGACACGTTATGCTAGTGAGGTTACTAAACATATCCCCGGATCTCAGTTAAGGCAGTGGTGGTTGTAAAATAGGAATTAAAGGTAAATGTTGGTGACCATCATAAATAAAGGCTGGACCTTTTGCTGTTTATCATAGTGATGGAAGCGGAGACAAATTAGTTCTGGAAATGGAACATGGTGCCAATAGCAGAATCTGCAGAAGAGTTGTAGAAATCTTTAAAGATGGAAGAGTGGAATAAAAAGGAGCGAACTGAAGCTCAACATTACCTAAAGAAAAAAAGCTTAATGTGACCAGGAAGGAAGCAAAGGAAATAGTATAATTAGGAAAGTAACTCCGTGGTTGCTGTTGAACAAACGGGAAGAAAGGACTCTAAAGGACCCTGCTGTGACAGATGGTTAGGTCATAGATGAGGAAAAGCATTTCTGTTAACTTTGGGACACACCGGACTGTAAAGCAAGAGGTGAAAGATCAGTGAAAACACGGGACTGCCAAAGAAATTGGAGATTTTGAAAAGATGTGACCATAGAATGGTAAGACACTGGAGTAAGATGAGGTCTTACTTTACAAACGAGGAATTGGTGAAGAGATACAGTATAAAGAAGTTGGGGAAAAAATGAGATCCCAGATTAAGATGATTTGGACAAGAAGGGGAAAGGAAGGAGAGAAACAGTTGGTCAGAATAGTAATAGATATGGAAGTAACAGGACGGAGAGCTATTGGCTGGCCCAGGAAATTATGGAAAATGGGAACAGATGAAGCCCTAGACCTCATTAGAAGTTATGCAGTAACAGGACAAAGCAGGAAAAAGTGGAGAGAACTTATTACTATTCCTATAAAGGGAAAATTTGACATCGAATCATTTATGATGAAAATGATAATGATGTTATGGAATGTATAAGTAAAACAGTGGTTTAATAAACCTACTAACAAGAAGGGTGATTAGAACAGATTCTCACTATGGTGGAATACTTATGCTCTATGCCTAGAAGGTATAAGAGAGGATACATGGAAAGATATATGAGACAATACATGAAACACTATTGAAAGGATGTGTATAACCATAGCCTATGGTGGAAGGCAAAGAGGTTCTCAATTTGCAAGAGTGACCCATGAAATTATCTTTAAAAAAATACAATAAAGATGAGTACATTGTATTTTTAGGTTTAAGAAAAACATCTGATTGTGTACAAGGGCAAAAATATGCAGAGAGCAGTTTATACTGTATAGCAAAATATAAAATATAAATGTAGACACGCTTTGAAAGTGATGCACGCCATTGTTCTTTCATGATTATGATTCGACATATTCTTATGAAAATATATAACAAAACTTTGACGTACTTCATACAGATGCGCAATGCAATCGCACAATTACAAAAGAATATTTTGGAAGAGTGGAAAGCCATCCTGACATTAAATTGGAAAAACAAACAGATGCTGCTTACACGAATATCTACAGAAGATAACAATTTGTCAAAGGTCAAGTTCACTATAAGGGTAAAAATAAAAAATATCTTGAAATAATGTTTGTTAATGACATCGATTCCCAGCTTTAAAGATCTAACAGAATTATCACGTCTATTTATATTCGCCACCTTCTATACCCCTAATGAATATTAATACAATGTGAAGCAATACCAGTATACATCAACATTGAGACCAGTTCTAACTTACGACCAAAAGTCTCAGACCCTTGCATACTAAAATCCAACTAATTCAGCTGAGATGAAAAGGATTAGACTGATGGAAATATCATAAGGATGGATTGGTATTTTGGCCAAAAGTCAAGTGCTAAGAACTACGAGATAATTCAGCGCTGAAAGAATAATTGAGAGTAGAAAAGTTTGAAAGGTGTAACAGGAGGGAAACCTTGCAGTTGCACTATGAAACAATTTTTAAGAGAGGGTGGAAAGTAAAATGAAAGAAAGCAAATATGAATGGAGGTACAGTAAAAAGAATGGAAGGGGTTACAGCAAGGGGCCGAAAGGACAATGCAAATAACCTTAAGTAATGCATACAGTGCACCGCATATGGTGCACTAACGGTACTACCCCCTACGGGGAAAAAAAGAGACTGAAACTGAATGATATTTTGAAGTTCACAGGGAAGGGTATGCTCAGGTGATTTGAGCATGTAGAGAACGGGAGATTTTTTATAAACAAAGATATATTGACAATGAACACAGGAGAAAAAAATTTGCACTTGGAAACCAAAGAAGCGATTGAAACAAACACTAGTAGTACAATTGTGAGCAAGAGAGGCTATTCCTGCAATCAGATTGAGAAGAACGGTCTAGCAATGGGGATGACGTTTGTGAAGTAGAACTACTGACTTGGATTCTGGTTATAAATGTGAGGTTATAGGCCAGGTTTCAATACATTAGTACCAAAAATAAAAATAAAATAAAGAAATATATGCAACACTAAATCTAATGATTCAATATAAAATCGACTAAGAAAATACGAAAAATAAACCTATTGACAACTGAATTTTTTAAAGGAAATGGAAAGCCCTCATGTAGGGATCTAAAATTTCCAGAGGTAAAGAAGTAAACATGGTGGAACTGATACAATATGCAACTTGAAACTAGCCCTCCAGGATTGCCACATAACTGGGGAGCGGAGTTATGAAGAATTTACAATGATAAGGTAGAAATACAGAGAAAAAGTATAGTATTGAGAAAAAGAAAGGCATTTTCCTGATAATTCACCAAGCTTATTATATATAATAATAGTAAACTATCATGTTAATTTAGTAACAGGCGTAACAGAAGTCCTTGTTTCTCTCTCTCTCTCTCTCTCTCTCTCTCTCTCTCTCTCTCTCTCTCTCTCTCTCTCTCTCTCTCTCTCTGCGAATGATAAAAATTACACAATAGAAAAACTTCAACGAAAATGTGGAACGACTGAGCCAATTCAACTCTATTCAACATTTTAATCAACATTTTGCAATTTTCTTTTGACAATGATACAGGAATCTTTACAGAGGTAAGATGAAAATAAGGCAGTGATTTCAATTTTCTTAGAACTTGCTTCATTATGCATATGTTACAGATCAATACCTGATGCTTCAACTTGCCAATAGTGTTACTTTTTTAATCAGTTAGGATCTGCCTTAGGACATAAGAAAACAATTTGAAACGAAATAATTGTGGAATGTAATACTAAAGACTCCATAATGACACGTTACCGAAAATTACAACTATATAAATTTTTTACTGTAGAAATATAAAGCAAAATAATCAACTAAAAACTATATACATAAAATTTTATAATTCCTATTTGACAAAGATTGTGTTGTTGATCTTCATACATCTGCCACTAAGCTTATTTTACCCTGCATCTTGGAAAGGAACATGGTGATTGGACCCTTAGCTTAGAAGCACTTGTTCATAGAAAATTTGCTATTCTTTAAACTTTAACTTGAGGTCTGATCCTTTGAACTGTCTCCCATATCACCTTAGCAATGCTTACCATTACCCTATAGAAAATATAGTTCTAGCATAAACTAGAGTAATTTCTATTTTGAGTGCTGCTACTCCCTATAAATACATCTTGCTGGACTTGATATGAGGACTAATGATCTTTTGAGCATTATTCATTTACTATACGAATAAGTGCTCGTAAATTGTAAAAGAAATTTCTGAAGATAAAATTCATCATTGCCTACTCTTATCACACATTTATGGCAAATATCTTTTAAAAAATAAGGCTAACTTAAGCCTCTAGAGTAAATGGAACTGAAGATTGTAATCTTACCTGTCACCATCACGTAATTTTCTAAATTGCTCTACAAGTAAGCAAAGGAATGTTGGCCCCACTCGTGCTCCATCAAGACGATCTTCTAATAATCCTCCAACCCACACATCAACATTACCTACAAAATGTATGGAAAAATGCTTCCTGAATCCTTAATACGTGAGTTGTGGAAAGGAAAATATATATTAAAAACTCCAGTTACTTCTTAACAAACAGTAAAATAGAAGCTATGTTTTCTGGCCATCTGTTCTTGTTGACATCATACGCAACAGGTTTTGAATTTTCCTATCAGGATTTAACATACAGTGCCAGACAGCATGCGGTTTTCTTCTCAAAGCTTTCTTTTCAAATACTGTGCTGTAGTTTCGAAGATTAGCGAGATGAGATATATTGATGACAGAATGAATAAACAAAAGAGATATCAAAATATGACGAAACGATTTTACAGCTCGAGCAAGAAATGATAAGAGAGGATTATGGTACTGGCAATCAAACCAGCAGGTCAACAGGTCGGCGAGTGGAGCCTTTGCAGGAATAGCAAAAACGAGCTGAATGATACTTAGGCCACCAATGAAAGTAATACAAAAATATTTAAAATTTCAAAAGAAAACAACAGCTCAGATATGGTGTACTTTATTCATGATTATTTTATCTTGAAGAGGCACATAACGCTATTTCTGAACACCAATCTCGGCAGTAATTTTACGTAATTCATTATTATATATACCTTAATATTTACTTAAATTCTGTGGCACAACTGACTGGAAATGCAACTGATTTTGAGAATTTCATAAAGAAGCTAAATAGAAAAGGAAGATGAAGAGAAAATGACTGAAGCACAGTACAATGGAGATTTACTATTAACAGTCCCATGCTGGAAGATTTTCACTAGAAAGAAGGAAAAAATGCAAAGACATTAAGACACTCCGCACTTTCCTACAGTGTACTGAAATAACAGCAGCAAGGAATAAGCAACTTTTTTGGATCTAAAGCTTTCTTTACAATTATGTTTGAAGATGTGAAAAAAGAAAAGAAAACGCTTACAACATCAAGTCACCATCAGAATTAGCAATAAAAGCTATACAATGCAGGACTTATAACTAAACTGATCTCGAACAATGGCAGTAGAACTGCCATTAACAGAACTGGAAAATTATGTAGAAAATTAGGGAATCCTTCATGAAATACATTAAATTCTTATGACACACTTCTAAGAATATTTAGTAGTCGCCTTACATTCTCCAGAACTTTAATTTATGAGTGAATTGTGTAAGAATCCTATTTTATACACTGATGATTTTTTAAAAAGTGGCTGTGAAACTCTACATACAGTCTTCTCCTACTTCTTTCTCTTCAGCTTTTCCCATCCATATATAGGGTCGCTGTCTTCTCCATCTTCTGCGATCATGCACCATTACCTCACTCACGTTCCTCTCCCGCATGTCCAAACCATTGCAATCGTCTCTGTTGCAGCTTCTTTGATACTTCTGTAACTTTCACCGTCCCTCTTATAAAGTCATTCCTTATCCTGTCTCTCCTTGTCACTCCGCACATTCAACGGAACATTCTCATTTCTGCCACTTCCATCCTTCTCTCCTGTGCTTTCTTGAAGGGTCATGTTTCACAACTGTACATCAACGCAGGTCTAACAATGCTCTTGTACATTTTTCCCTTCAGCTTTACATTAAATCTTTTGTCACATAGCACACCTGATGTTTTCCTCCAATTGCACCAAGTTGATTGTATTATGTGGTTAACTTCCTCCTTCATCCCACCACAATCAGTGACGCACAACCCAAGGTACTTGAAGGATGTATCTTTTTTTACTTCTTTTTGTTCTAAGTTGATGCTTCCCCCTTGGTCTCCTCCATTCATTCACATATATTCAGCTTTTGTTCTGCTTATCTTTAGGCCTCTGTCTCCAACGCACTTCTCCACAACTCCAATTTCCTGCCTGCTTCTTCCTTACTGGCGGTTACTAACACTATGTCATCTGCAAAGAGTACACTCCAAGGTACCTGATCTTTCACTCCAGCCACTATCACATCCATTACCTGTGTTGTTGGTTCTCTATAAATATCATTTACAATCCTCAGATATTTTTCTGAGACACCTTTTCCCTTATGCACCACCAGACTTCTTGCCTAGACACTTGATCATATGCTTTCTCAAGATCTATAAATACTTGTTGTAGTTTCTTTCCTTTTTCTCTATATTTTTCCATGACTTGTCGCAATACAAAGATGGCATCTGTTGTTCATTTTCCTGGCATGAACCCAAACTGTTCTTCACTTAAAGATGTTTCATCCCTTAGCCTTGCCTCTATTATTCTTTCATAAATTTTCAAGGTATGAGCCATCAGTTTTATGCCGCGATAGTTGGCACAATCTTGGATATCGCCTTTATCTTTGTAAATGGGGACTAACAGGCTGTTTCTCCAGTACTAGTATATATATCACCGAGAAGTTGGAAACTGGACTTGCTAATTGCTAAGTTGATCCACTAATCTGCTCTTTACTTCAGTGTATGATCAAAAACAAAATCATTGTAAATCAAAAGACCATCTTACTGACCATCACAAGTAGAGAACCTCAATGCAGTTATGGGAAAAATTAAAAAAAAACGAAAGAATATTGTATTGTATGTCTACAGGTTAATAAATAGGCAAAAACAATTAATTACTTCTTGTACCATTATAGCTGCTACTATAATCTAGGATTTTTTTTCTTTGGCCTCTTATTCTATACTATGCATATATAAACGCAAAATTTTCGTTTCAGGGTAAAGTAAACAAGGTAACCCATGATCACATCAGCATGTAAATAATGAAGCACAATTTATAATCTGTTTAAAATGTTATGCTGGCAACAATTTAGTAAACATATCCATCACAAATTTACATTTCTGTGTACTTCAGTGTTTGCGCACTGTGTAAAGTAGAAAATTCACAGACCGAAGGACAGCAGGGCATAACTTTAGAGTGGGAGGGAGGAATCACATCAGCAAGATAAATAGAAAAGATACTAATGAAATGGGGAAACTGCGCCAAACAACCTAAAGTACCTATTTCTTTTCAGTATTATAACTTAGTACAAATGAAAACATCAACTCAGTTTAACTTAGATGAATGATGGACTAAAAATTTTGTCACTTACCTGGATGACCATACAGCTGTTTGAGTTTTTCACGGATTTCTACTGAAGATATATCGTCAGCTAGTTCGTCAAAGTCTTCAGGTACAGAAAGGTTACAAATTCGTCGGTACTCAGTGTAACCAGGGAGAGCGTGATCTCTACCTCTCTGGATATTCAGTGACGCAAGGTCAAGTGCTACCTCATGAGCTGCACGGAATAACTTTTCTGTGAGCTCCGTGTTCAGGAACTGCCCAGGTATCTAAAATAAAAAATTTTCCACTGTAATTTGAATTATATTAAATTGAAAAGTGCAGCATCAAACAGTGAATGTAGCATCAATTTATATAACTTTATCAAGTGTTTACAGAAACAATAAAGTTTCAACAAGGTTCAAATAATTAATATTGCTTATTATGCACGTGGAATTGCCAACAACCTTTCTTTTTAACTTTTAATGGATTCTTTTCAGCAAATTAATTTTAGATGAAATTCTTTTAGCTTTTACGGAATTCCTTTTAGTAAATATTTATTTTGAATTAAATTCGGCTCATTTTTCAGTCTTCTATTTTCGCACTCACCCAGATTTATCAAAAAGCCTAATGCACTTCTGGTTATTTTCATTTAGTAGCAAAATTGTAGCCAAATCGTATTAGATTCATTGCAATTTACACAACTACTATAGACAAACTGTTCAGAGAAACTGCTTTAGATACATCTTATTTTTACACGGATTGTTTTAGACAAATTCCATAGAACTGCCTCAGACAGCTATATAAGTAAGACTTCTTGAGGTTCAGTTCTCCAAAATGAATTGACAACACCTTTATTTTGTTACCATTGTCTCTTCCACTCCTGATCTGCAATGAGGCATGGCGCAGAATTTACTTCTCACAGTCAGCTCACCAGTCTCAAGAGTATTGTTAATCTTCATTCCACAAGAACCAAAATCTGGCCGAATCATGGTGGAAGAGACACAAGCAATGACAAGGGTCATTTGTTTCATTTCAGTAAAAATCATGTTGCATGCCACATCTCTGGCAAAACACTTCAGGAAATTTGTAAGTATTTAAAGTTCTGAAGCCGAGTTATGGGTTACTTTATTTTGAGAGACCTTCACTAATTCATCTCTTATTTCTACTCTAGAGAATCAAGATCACAAAATTAATGTCATGTTAAAGCACAATGAAACTGGGTGGAGGCCAGTTATTCACCACAGCCCTCTCGGTGACCTATTTCTTCATCTACCCAAGGGAGGAAACTTCCTAGTTTCCATTAACGTTCTGTATATTTCCATGTACCAGTTCACAGTCCTCTTGAATATTCCTTGGTTTCTCATTAATTTTTCCACAGCACCAATAATTTTCATATAGGCTATGGCCTTAGTTGCAGTGGTTGCACTTCCAGGAACCAGTTGTGAAAGTAATTTCACAGAATTTGGTGGGTCACTCTTCCATTTAACTTTATTTGATTCATCAATATGGTGAACTGAAAGTTCAGATCATCTTCAGGTTCTCTGATAGTGGAATACCAATGTTGCCTTTGCTCTAATTATACTGCACATTGGCCGCCTCCAAAATCTGGACAAACTTAAATTCCATCATAACAAGATCTAGTGTCCTTACCACTTTGCCAATTAACCCTCTAACAGGTGAGACCATGCCAAGTTAATAGTTCCCCGTCAGTGTGTCTCATGCGGGGCACTTTAGGCATTATGTAAGGCTTTTTGCAGTGTTCCTTCAGCACCTGGTTGCTACTCCTTTAATTCCTTTTACTATACCTCTGTATATATTGTCTTTCTTCCTTTCCTAAAAATTATTTCAACATTATTTTCAGCGCTGAATGATCTCATAGGTCTCAGCGATTGTTCTTTAGCCTAATTTTATATTCCAATTCCAATTCCTATTTAACGGGATCCAACTCACACCATAAGCTCTAAACTGCCCTGTATCCTTGAGTAGTAAGTGGGCATAATAAAAAATTTATGTACAGTTTCTTAGCTTACGCACTATCTTTATCAGAATGTATTCGTAGAAAATCAAAATATTCTAATCAACAATACATTTTGGATGCAAAAACGATTGTCTTAAAATGAGAAGCCTCCTCCCATCCCTAAGTTTATCTTAGTTTTACCAGACCACTGAGCTGACTAACAGCTCTCCTAGGGATGGCCTGAAGCATTATATATTTTCACGTGGCCAGGAACCAATTGGTCACCTAGCAACGGTACCTACAGCTTATAATGGGATCCGAAACACATTATATCGAGAAATAAATTTCTATCATCAGAAATAAATTCCCCTGATTCCACGTTGGCAGAGCTGAGAATCGAACTTGGGAACACCGGATTGGCAACCAAGTGCGAAAACCACTTGTCCAATGAGGAACTCCTCCCATCCCTGCCATCGCACATTGATGCCTAAGTTAAATGTAAGTTTCATAACAAATTGAGGGAAGAGAGCTTAGGGATCTTCTTCCAAAGAGAGCACCATTTATCCCGGGGAAGAATAAAAATGTTCCTCATAATAACTTCTTAGTTTCTTGTTCCTTCATACCAAAGTGATCATTATACTTAAATTAGTTTTTTTAATATCGCCAAACGATGTGCAGTAAACTGCATCGAACAGAAAACAATATTAACGCAGTGATATTGTTCTATTTCATTTCCTCTTTCCTGTACGATTTATGCTACTTAACTTTTACCTATACTTAAAATGTTACATTAAAACTGAATTAGGTTCAGCAAATTACCACACATTTATCACAATAACATAAAATGATTAAAGTGAGATGTTAAATATGGATTTAACATTGATTACATTGCTAGAAGTATGTGTATACATGTACTAAAAAAATTATGTATGCCTCACCTTTAGTTTAGCTGGAGTGGCAAAAAGGCCTCTAAGTAGAGGGTCAATACCTCCTTCCTGTACAATACGCCAAGGGCTAAAGAAAGCCTTGTGCAAAGGTAAATGGCCTTCAGCTATAGGCTGGAATGTAGCATTCAGGCGATGAAGGATTGGGTTGATAAGTGAGTGCCCAAACCTGAAATTTTCAAGGAAATACTGATGGAACTGTATCACAAAAAAACTTGTATGGTAGCTACAACTAACACCTTAGCTTCAGACCATGTTACACATAAACTCTTGAGTGTATGTAATGTGCAGCTACATCAGTGTTGCCGAAAATTGAGTACTAGATAACTTGGCTTACATAACAGAAATGGAGAATTTTTTAAAGATAGCAGGATTTAGTTCAAACAGTCTTCATGCTGCTCTATTTGACTGCTTAAGTTTATAGACATAAAATAATCCATATCTCCACTTTGCTTATAGATAATGTTAAAAACGGAAAAATGTATACTGTAAGAGCATGTGATCAATGGTGACGTTTTGTAGATCAAATGTTTATATGTACAGTACCTATGCCATGTGATCTTAAAAATGGTGGAGTCCAACAGTACAGGTTGTTGAGAGTATATATTCAATATGATGGCAGAGACAGAAACAGATAGAAAGAGTTTATTCACACCAATTTTCTCTACACGACTACACCACCTCAAAGCTCTAAGATCTCTATTTTCACCCATACTAACTTTCTTAAGACATCTTACTCATGACTACATTTCTAACACATCTGTCTTTCTTATTCCATGTAGCTTGTTTTTTTATATCAGGAATAAATATTTCACTCAAGTAAAAACGAATTGGATTTATAACCCAATTTACAATCTGATTCTTCATTAGGCTCTTTCTTCTCCTGCAAAAGTTTTTGAGAGCTCTTATTAACTTCTCTACCTCAGTTACAGTTCACCTCATCGTTCGCTCTACCACCGCCTGTAACATTCCCTCCCCAAAGCTCTCGACTTCTTGATTTTTACCTAATCTTAATTTTTTAACTACTTTTTTTTACTCACTATCAAACTCCTTCACTACTCTATTCAACTTGCATTTGTCATCACTAGCCCTCTCAGCATTTTCAATAAACTTCTGTTATCACATCTTCAACCCATGGTGTTATCCTAAAATTATATAACAGAAAACTTCCACCAGTGCCCTTCCTATACAAGAGTATGATCTTAATATAATTGAAACTTTTCATAAAAAAGATGATGAAATGGCTAATTACCTGTAAGCTGCAGTAGCAAACACATTACTAACTGTAGGGTTGATGGATGGATCATAGCCTTTATATTCCCCTAACATCTCCATTCCCTGTGGACCTAAAATGTGCTTCATCCAATGTGTATAAGTAATGTGTTGCATCTCAGCACCAACAACCTGGAAAAAATGTAAAGAAATGGAATATTCCCCAAACTTTAACCAATAACTGTGGTTAAAATCATTGCCATAAATGTCATAAAGAAAGTCGTTTTGAATGTTCCCATGTAATTTCCAGTTTCATAAAATTAATTACTGGCTAATGTTAACCAATACATTGAATGTGTAACGCATTAGAGGGTATAAATTTTACAAACCTTTCTTGCTTCATGAAATACCATATCTCCATCCCAGTGTGGATTAAGTTCTCTCATTGCTTGAGCAACTCTATTGTGCTCTCTGAACCAAAGTGTATGCATTGCAGTTAAGCCAGACTGAAAGAAAAATTATGATTATTTATTCTAAAATATGTAATAAATTCTATTAACCATAGCGCAGATTGTACTGGTTCATTCTTCTAAACTATAGCAAAGTTTGTGAGTTTTCTTATGTGATTCTACTTTCCCACACTTATTATGTAATTCAAAGAAATATGATAAATAGAATATGAAAAAGTTTATGAGAATAAAAATAACCCTAACCTGTTCATTTGCCCTAATATCACCAGCTACGAAACAGTCAATCGCGCTCTCACTCAGGTCTCGTCGACAGTCTACTGGAGCACCATCACTAAAAGGCATGAGGGGTTTTCCTGAGGACATTAAAATTCCTGTGCGTAAGTCGCCAATGTTATTTGTCAAATTACGGAGTAACCTCATTTCTCCTGCGCTTGACCCATATACCTGAAATAAACATATCATTATCATTCCTGAGAGGGATTGATTCTATCTGGAAGTTGACACAACATAAATGATATTTTGGTCCAAATATTGTAAAAATAAATACTGTACATGATTATATGGTACAGTACCTGAGAGCCATCGATATAAGATGTGAGCTGGTTAATTTGTTCCCTTGGTAACACAGTATTGAAAAACACAGATGTCATTCCTGAACCACAAATTCCAGAGGACCTTGTGAATTCCATGCAACGATGATGACGAATACGAGGGTCATCTGGTGGGATCTCAATTGGGAAGCATGGCGGAGCATAGTCACATGACCTAGAAATACACTTGTGGCTTTCATAAATGGTATTGTTATACAAGTATAAGAAAAATACTCCAAGGGCTACAAAATTTGGAATTACTTCAAAGGGACAGGTCCAAACTGTTGAGAAAATATCATCATAATATGAGCTTTATCTATAAATATTAAATACACACAGAATTAATGTGTAAATACCATTTATTCATAAAATCGTGCTTATGATTATCAAAGCAAAAATACCTTAATATAATATAAACTAGTGTAAATTTTGTATTTTCCTTTTAAAAATAACCTAGGACTTTTTTCCTCCTCTTTTTTCACCAACTGAGCTAATGAATCTAAAAATAAATGCCAGGCTTTTACAGTTAATTAATACAGACATCGTAGATATCAACGGTAAATTGTTGTACACAAAATACTTGAGTTAATAAGTTATTAGGATACATCTTTAGAATCAACCAAGTTGGCTTCCGGTTATGAGGTCTAGACAGACATAATTTTTTAAATCCATCTCTATTACATCACGAATGAGTGTTTAAAATTGTCTTCATTCTAAAGTAGATTGAATTATCAAAGAGACAAAAAAGAAGGAAAAGATTTCCAAGCTTAAGGGATGAATGACATGAACTACTAAATTCCTCTGTAACCTTAAGATTGTTATATCTGATAGGTTCAGCAACATGAGAAAATAGTAAAAGAATAATGTCAAAATACCTCACAAAAGTAGTGGCCAAAGTAACGACCATAAAACATGCAAAGTTAACCCACTTTTGACAAATCTCAAATGTAGCTAAGTTGAAAATAAAACCTAAAATACTGATCAGACAGAAAGCCCTTTTTTCATCTATCAAGACGAATCGTGGCTGGAGACTAAAAAAAAACAAAATCTTGAAAGAGCTTATCAAAAGCAACGTAAATTCAGTAACTTGAGCACAGACTTAGCTTACGAGAAGCTGACAAAGCCTGGTCCATGATCTAATCCTTCGAAAACACGTTAATAAATACTTGTGAATCTAAAATAATGATAATTGTAAGGATTGAAATTACTGGTTGTCCTACGTTATTGAGAAACATGTAGAATTACATAAATAGACACACAATGGAAACCAACTAAAACAAAATTATCTAAGTCTTCAACTATTACCATCACACAAGATACATAATGCACGGATGAAAACAAGTTTCCGGAGGAGGCTGGTATATTCATGAACATATGAATAAGTACTATGAAATAAAAATTTTTACTAAATGAAAGAAAATTGTTACAGATATTGTTAACATTAATGTATTATTAGTTTGAACACTAAAACCAGTGAATCCCACCTTTGGCAACTGACTCCATCATGAAAACTCTCTGAAGATATTGATGGAAGTGCATGGTCAATGTCATGATCCAAGAATTGTCCCCACTGCATCAGCATGTGTGTACAGTGGTGATCAGGAGAGACTTCTTCAGTGCTAATGATGCGAGTGGATACCAACCTAGCACTTGGTTTGAAAAACCCGTGATAACGTTTAGTTTTGGACCACCCTGTTCAGGAGGATATGATGCACAATTATGAGACAAGTTTATTGTTACTGGTTTTCTTAACCTTTATAACTGTGGCCAATCGTTGTTTCTATAACATATAGCATTGCATATATCAAGTTAGTATTACAGGCAGTCTCAGGTTATTGGTAGACTCGGTTATCGGCGATCCGATTTAACGGTGCTTGTCTAGCGCCAAAAATCCGCAATTTTTGGCGCCATAATGCCCTGATTTCTGGTTATTGGTGCCGACAATAGAGTTATGGCGCCAATACATACCAGACAGAGGCTCCATTAACCGGTTATCAGCGCCAAAATCTGGTTATCGGCGCCATAAATAGCAGATTTTCAGTTATCAGCGATTTTCACTTATCATCAAGCTGTCACAACAGAACCCCCACCTATAACCGCGGACTACCTCACCTGTAATTCCTTTTATCAACATATTCTCTTTTCTGGGCAATCAAAAAGCGACAGATTAGGCACACAAGACTCCAAAATAGCTTAGCAAATCTTACGATAGGTTCTATTTTCAAACCGCATGCAAAACGATAACAGTGGCCACTTACCTATGGGTGTATTGAACCCATTTTCATAAATGGGAGGAAGGATTCGCCTAAACCCAGTTAAGGACGACCCCCATAATGGATTCCGTAGATTATTGCAAGTGCCATCTATGGTCCTATACTTATTATGGAAGCACATATCATAGCAATGAACAGTTCGTCTGTGTGACAAGCATCCAGACAAATTTGTCAGAAGTATTAACTTTTCTGGAGAAAGAAGGTCTTGATAATTGTAACCTGTAAAAGAACTAAGTGAGAGTTACATAATTGTAATCTGAAAATAACTGAGTTACATAACTGTATTCAGTAAAAGAACTCAGGTGAGAGTTACATAACTGTATTCAGTAAAAGAACTCAGGTGAGAGTTACATAACTGTATTCAGTAAAAGAACTCAGGTGAGAGTTACATAACTGTATTCAGTAAAAGAACTCAGGTGAGAGTTACATGACTGTGACATGCAAAAGAGCTTAAGTGAGATTACCTAATTGTAACCTATAGAAGAACTTTACTTCATTCACCTACTTTTTACTCATATACATGAGGAATTTCATCATCTGCATCATTAATTATTATGTTCACATAAAGATGTTCAAAACAACATAAAAAAGATGTACTGGATAAGTTGATAATTTGCAATCCAGTCTTTGGTAAAACTCTATATACTCATGGTACCCCTTAGAATAACAATCCCACATTAAAGAAAATTTCAAACTTTTACATTAAGGTATTGGATAGTACATGATAAACTGAAACAACAAATCATCAAAGTTTTATATGTATTGCTTGCCTTCTCTAATTAATGCATATTAATGTAATGCTCCAGGGGTCTACTTAGTGTTTAGAGATGAATATGATACAAAACTAATTCTTCTTTCAAATACTTATTTTCAAATACTACTTCTGCTACCTAGTTTTAAGCAAGGAGCTACTTAACTGATGGTGAACTACTCAGTACAATAAGCTTACCATACTCATCATGCACTAATTATCCAATTATCAATATTATTACAGTGTACTTATATCATCGCAAATGATGGTAATATGAAAGAGGGTTGAGAAGGCAAGTGATGATCCTAGGGACATTTTGTATTGTCCTGAAGCTCGGACAAATGTAGTGCAACGTACATACCAAAGTGGTGGAGTAAACATTATCACACACTGTATATTTTATTTCCTTGTCATTCTTAAATTACTGTTCTCATTATTAAGATTGTTGTACTCATAATGTCAAAATTGATGATGATATTTGACAGATTGATTAAGTACCACCTCAAATACCGAACCAAATTACTATATCTTCATTCTTCATCACCACAGTTGTATAAGCGATAGTGGAAAGAGAGGCTTGGCCTGGGCGGGATAATAACGAGTGTAAACATTGAGTATATTATTTACCAACAACCACTGTTGTACAATAAAATAAGTAAAGTATATGGATACATATCTCATTTTAATATACAGTTAATAAAATCAAGCATATAGTAGAGGAGCATGTGTCACAAAATATCACTTCGTGGGAGTTTGAGTAAGGGGAAGGAATGGCTATCTGGAATACATCGCAGATATGGTTTACTCTAACATATTACCTGGTGTTTTAGCTTAAAATGTGTCAGAAGCCTTGTATGACGTCCAATCCAAGATGGCCGCCAATATGCAGATAGTCTTAGATTTTCCTCTATAAATCATTAAGGGTTAACCTACGAAAAAATGTCATCAATAACGATTGGTTCTATAGAAAATAACAAACAAAAGGGTATAAGAGCGTTAGTTTCATAAATACTACAGCTTGCGAGCTATAACCAATGCTTTAAATTTTCAACCATATATATTCTGCTTCTCATTGCATTTCCATTAGTAACTGACATTGGAGTTATCATATGATAAATATGATTGAAAAATAACTTGTTCGCCATATGATAAAACAACATAGCGCACAAAGTGCTATTTTTGGTAATTATCTCCTGCAGTGTTGGCAGATAGGGTTGCAATCAACGGATAAGACATCACTGGTCTCTTGTCATTCATATATTAGTACTTCAGTATCCCCAAACATATGAGTTGTTCACTCCACGCTTATAATTGTTTCTTCAGGATATATTTCTAATTTTAACTGCGGTGTTTTTTCATTACAGATTGTGAAAAAACCATTAGGAAGCAGAGAAAACTGACCAATGCAGGACAGAAAAGACATGAGAACATAATTGTTTACTATGCATAGTACTGACAGGATTTCTTGGACAGTTGAAATGAACATCAAAGGACAATTTCATATTATTGTGCAAAAATACATTTTCAATTTGCCCTTAGGTGGAAAAATATTATTTGCTGTGAATATGTGTAGCGTATTTAGTTTTTAAGTACTTGAGAAAAATAGTGTTTGAACTGTGATATATATTTAAATCTCTTTCTTCATTAATTCTTTTCCATAACGTCAAAGTATCCACATATCGAAAGTGTTTTAAAAGTAGACCTACCATCATATCGAAAGTGTTTTAAAAGTAGACCTACGTAAGGAAAACCTTACGTAAACTTTACTTACTGCATCTCCTTTGGTGATTCCAAAGAACTTTGAAAAACATATTAGGTTGTGTGCGAAAAAAACACATTGGTCCTGAAGAACTGAAAGATGGAAATGCATCATGGCATTCACATTGCTAAAAAGAATGTACTCACAAAGGATGTATGAAAAGCAAGAGTTTGAACCATCACCTTCCTCCTCTAGTCAGGAAGATGTAGATAGAAGCTACACAAGATCACACACGCCCAAGTAAGTGCATTTTTGCAATGAACAAGGAACACAAAGAGATAAATTATATATGATTACGGAATGATTCAGCAGGAACTCGCTTGAAATAAGTTGTTGATTTATCTAGCAATGAAATACTGAAAATTCGTCTGAGTGATTGCATCAACCCAGGAGACCCTCATGCAAAGGACATCATATATCAGTGTTGAATGTACATGTGAATGTGTTGTGACCGAAATATAACCATGGTGAGAGGATGCAACAAAACTGTGTTTCAAGTTAAGCTACTAATGTGAAATTTTTGTCTTCACTGATTGAATTCCTCAAAGATGATAATGTGACAACAATGGAGAAAATAGAAGAGCATTACAGAAGAATTGCATCTGATCATGGACTGAATGAAGCACAAATGAAAAATAGAAAGGAGATCAAAACTCATGTAGAGGAGTTGGAAAGTGTTGGTATTGTATTCAGTAATCCCAATCTGGTAGGGAAGCCCCAACGAGTTTCACTGGAAGCAGCAACAGACATTGCAATGTCTACTGCAGAAGAATTATATCAAGATACTGGGAAGAACATGTGAATCCTTCTTCAAGTTGCTAGTATTCTAACGAGAACTGTATCAACTAATGATGCCCCTACTGCCATCAAAATATCAGGGCCATCTTCAATTCAGTCTCTAAGGAACATTCCTCATTCCCTGGCTGAGGTCATTCCATGTGCAATTCCTAAAGGATGCAGACCAGAGAATCCCTTAATCAACCAAAGCAAATATTGTAGAGAAAATGTCTTAGAATCCTACTGGGCAGGTGATGTAATTTGGATGATGGCAACAGTCCTACCATTGACCATTAATCCAGACGCCATAGAAGAGTACAGATACAAGTTCTGTGGCACTACATGAAACCAAAAGTGATGATGAAATCAAATCAACTACTTCTAAATCAGTCAAAACTGTCCCAACATGGTCAGCTTATAACTCAGTTATGGACGAAATTAGAGTTTGTGTTTTACCGCTTATAGAAACAAGTCTAAAAACACAAGTATACAACTCACTTTCATGATGTTTCGCTGGATGTAGGCTTATACAAACCGGTACTAAAGCTAGCTATGACAAACAATATGTGGATGCTTTGACATTATGGAAATGACTTAATGAAGAAAGATATATAAATATACATCACAATTCAAACGTTTCTTTTATCAAAGCACACTAAACAAATTCACAAAAAATAATATTTTTCCAGCTAGAGAACTAATGCAAAATTTATTTCCGTACAATAATATGAAATTGTCCTTCGACAATCATTTCAACTGTCCAAGAAATCCGTTCCATATGATGCATAGTAAACTATTTTGTTCTCATGTGATTTCTGTCCTGCATTGGTCTGTTTTCTCTGCTTCCTCACGTTTTCTTTTTCACAATCTATAATGGAAAAACATCACGGTTACAATTAGTAATAAATCCTGGAAAAAATTAATTACAAGCATGGAAAACATAAATAACTCATATTTTTGGGGATACTGTTAGTACTTATATAAGATTGACAGGAGACCAGTGTTGTCTTATCTTCTGATTGCAGCCCTATCTGGCAACACTGCAGGAGATAATTATAAAGACAAATAGCTCTTTGTGTGCTGTTGTTTATTATTTGGGGAACAAATTATTTTCCAATCATATTTTTCAGATGATAATTCCGATGTCTGTTACTAATGGAAATGATTTGAGAAGTAGAACATATACATTGGAAAATTAAAAATAAATTGGTTATAGCTCGCAAGCTGTAGTATTTAATAAAATAAAGCACTCATACTTTTGTGTTTGCTATTTTATATTGAATAAATCATTATTGATGACATTTTTTCATAGATTAATTGTAAAACGAGTTATAGATGAAAATCTAAAAGCATCTACAAGGTGACGTTATACAGGCCTTCTGCCACATTTCCAGCCAAAACACTATATATTCAAGGTAATCACTTCATCCTATCATCCAAAATCCCATGAGATTACATAAGCACCCCTACTGATATACTTACCAGAAATGAGCCAATAAAACCATTAAATTGCCAAGAACTGAACACTCGTGTGTGGCAGATTATGAACAATTCTACTTCTATAAATCTGAAGTTCTTTTAATTAACATAGCTCTGAAAAGAATTAAGTACCTTCCATTACTTAACGGAAATATAAGAGATTCATACTTGTTAAATTGAAAACCATTCCAGATTCCACGTGAGTCTTCACGATCCTCAAGGTCTGCTCAATCTTCTCAGCAGCTCTGGCAATTTCTCTTCCTTCTCCGGTTGGAAACCGAAATATTCTCAGCAGTTCATGAGGATTTGGTGAACTGTTTCGCTCTCTTTGGAACAGCTGACTGAAAAGGAATTTCACCGTTCTAAGACCATGTCTGGCTGATTGACAAAGACATCTGATACAATGGTAGGGTTTGTGTTTGTGCGATCATTTTTTCAGTAATGTCGAAATTCCAGTGACAAATGTTTTCATGAACACACGAATCCAAACTGTTGTCAATGAAAAACTCTACCAAAAAATTGCGATACTTAAAACCATTCATTATAGTGTAAGATCACCAAGAACATAAAAGGTTATAATTAACTTCATGAAAATGGAAAAGTTAAAGGCACATAAGAGGTGGTGGTAAAACTCTTGGCAATCGGCAGGAATGTTACAATTTTGTTCTATGTCCGTGAATATCTGTCTTAGGCTAAAAAAAGACAGGAAAAATGAACACCTACAGAAAAAGGAGAGGGCCAGTAATGATATGAAGCTTGAAAGTGATTTTATGATGCTTAGGGCCAAAGCTTTTACTGAATAGCAGACTTGGAAGATATGGATGTTTTACTTTACTTGAAGGGGGTCTGACGACCTAGCCAAATAAGATTTCTGTGAACATTTTTACGCTTGTCGTTTTTTGTATCCTAAACCAGAGAGATTTACTAAAAATGAGTCAAATGTGCTATAGCGTCATACCACTATTGGAGTGAAACATGCTATTTACAATAATAAGAAAAATTGGAAAAACTTGTTATATGTAACAGCAATTTGCAATTTACCTAATGCTATATGGAAAACTAAAAATTAAATTCCGTCAATAAAAATTTCCTGTCAAAGCTGTCCTTGCAATATATGTTAATTTACAGTGAAAGAAAAAAACTTACCGTGAAGTCCTTAAAGCATCATAAGATAGCAGTAATTACGCTCCCATTTTTTTTCTTTGCAGCAATAAGTCTAACATACTGTACCTTATTGTGTCATTAACAGCCCTGTCCACTTGCTCGTGAGCTTCATTAAAGCTCGATTGTAAGAATTCATCTCCAATGTGTGTCTGAGGCTCAGCTGAAAGTAGAAAGTAAGTTTTTAAAGAAACACTTATTCAAACAAAGATATTGAGATATATAAAAAAATTATTATCACATCAGTCTTTATGTTCATCACGGACAAAATCTTTTTGTATCTGTTTTAAATCACACAAATACCGCATGATTGTAGAATCCTGTGGGGCTCACATGATTGACAAATAATCTGTGGTATATGACTGATTTCACAAAATTAGCCATTTCTTTCTTTGGCAGAAAACTTCTAAAGCCCTATGATATAAGTAATTCCCATTCTGGTAATACAAGATTGCCAAGGAAGAACTTACTGTGTTGAAGCAGATGAATGTATGTAAAAGTCTTAAATAGCTAACTATCCAACAATGAATAATATTTTGCAGGTGACTTTGGGCGAGTTCTTTCAGAACAGTTTTTTTTTTTTTTTTAAGACTGGGAGGTGAGGAGTCTTGTACAGAGAAGAAAAAAAACCTTCTCATTCAAGCAAAATAAAAGAACTGTAAAGACTTGAATCCTGATCATTACTGAACATTTCCGTAGGACCGAGAGCATCAGGAAACTGTTTTCCTCTTGATAGAAGTCTAAATTGAGAAGAAGCAATTGCATTGCAATAGCCTGAAGAGGCTCTTAAAAATTACCCTATGAGTTTTCCATCATGGTATTGAGTTCCTGACAATATGTATGTATCTGTCATGGTACATCATGGCTAAGACTACAAAAGGTCTACTGACCTTAACTCTAGAGCGAGGAAAGACAGAACAAATAAGCCCTGAACAGGACTAGAACTGATAAAAAGCGAAGAAAATTTTTTTATTTATGTTATTAGAAAAGCCTCTCTATGTTAGTATCCTTTTCCTTAGTACTTGTAGTAATATTGGTATGAATCTGAGAATTACCTGTGCCAAGAATAATTTGGGACGACCTATTGAGAAAAAAGCAAGAAGAGGACAACCACTGTGAGAAGATTCTTCGTAACTCTCCAGATTGCCAAGTGGACCTCCACATAAGATTTCTAAACACGTAACATTCCAAGCATGAATCCAGAAAAGAGGAACCAAAGGAAATTATTTCCTGGTCAAAACCACCATTAATTATAAAAAGGAATCAACAGAGTCTTGAAGTCACAATTGCTGAGATGCCTTTTACAGATGATGTCAAAGTAATGCATACTGGCAACCCAAAAGTTGAAATACAGTACAATTCACAGAAAGGAAGCTCCAGATTGCCTCTGAAGTGGTGTCATCCATCTTAGGCATGATCACGGCCATTACAATTTGTCCTTGGAATCAGAAAATCTGTATTTGAACTGGAATGAGGGAGGATGGGGAAGCAGTTTATAGGTTTCTGACTAAACGAAGAGCCTGTTAGTAAGTCGAATAAGACAGAGTACATTCTTTTAAACTGCTTTGGATCATGGAAGATTACGCAAAGTATCATTTTGTCAGAGATATATTCCAGTTCATGAGGAGCTGGATGGAAGGAACATGAATTAATTAAGTCATCAGATAAAAACAAAAACAGTATTTGATGTTCAAGGAAAACCATTCATCGAAGTAATGAAATGAATACATGGTTTTATATGGTATGGCTAAAGACTGTTTACGATGGCAGTCATAAGATTAAGAAAAACAAGGGGCCACCCCAACTGGTCTCCTTGTCACAGAAAGAAAAATAGAAACAATCTGCTAAGGTTCACCTAGGAATGGTAGTGGAACTTTCGCATGGAGGGCCTTATTCATTCGGATTCAGAGAAGCATTATAAAAAAAGAATATTAGAAGAACGAAAATAACTACAATTTTATCTCTGTGACTATGATCGTACTGTTTGGTACTTGGTCAAAACCCTACTTAAGAACATGTCTGACATTTTTCACTCATGTCTAACTTTCCCTTCACTTTTTCCTCCTTATAAGACAGTTGATGTGACTTAATTTTAGACATAAAAGTTCTGTGTAAATGTATCTTTCTTGACTCATTTTCCAACATTCTGCTACATGCTCATTCTACCAAAGGCCAATTAATTATTCCAAAGTAATTTAGCATGTCAAAAAGAATATTGAAGGTAAATCTCCCTTGACATTGGGCTTCTTCCAAACAGCCTCATTTGACCTGTTTTCTTTGCTTTACATAGGTAACATGATGGGTGGACACACCAAGACAGAAACAAGAAGTTAGCTGTCATACTTCCCAATGCCAGTGTGGTTTAAATCCAATTCCTCTTAATGTGCAAGGATCCAGCTATGAGGCATTACCCCTTCCCCCTTTCTTAGACGACCTTATCCATGAAATCTGACTGAGAAATGGTTCAAATGGAGAAACAAAGTGTTAATAATTAGAATAATTTGACTGTTCTATGAAAATTTGGCCAAAAAGCCAAGTACTGAAGCACTTTCAGTGTTATCAGAACTAAGTTTCTTGGGAATAAACTCGGGGAAATGATTCACGTGCCTCTTTTCATTGATAAGATTTGCAGTAAAAACTAAGTTTTGGGACTAAGTAAATATAAAGTGAGATTTCATCAGGATGCGACATTATTTTTACTCAACTATTTCCTTAACCAGGTATAATTTCTTAATGAATTACTCAAAATCATACTCTTAATCAATTTTAACAAAAATTCTTAGTATAATAATGATACTGATTACTGACAACTACTGACTAATAATTTTAAAAGTTTATTTGTGAATTTGTGTCGTCAAATACGGCTCTTTGGCACTCGAGAAGCATAGTGTGTGTATTCCCTTATCTTTCTGTACATGTACTTCTTAATTCATTCCAAATTTTTGTTTCGTTGCTTCCACGGAAAAAATTCATCTTTGTTCCTCTGGGATACAACCATCGCCTTGCATATTAAGAGCATCCTTCAGCTTGAACTAGAAACCGTTATTGAATCTTGAAAACAAGTTAGCTTAGTGATTGACATGGGGGTGAAAGGGAGTATCCCTCGCTCTTCTCACTCTCCACACTTCACTTTCCTATCTTTTTCCTGTGCTCTCTGTGGATTTTGGATGTGGAGGGGTAGCTTGCTCCTGTTCAGTTGGTTTTTGCTCTCTGTGCCCTGTACCATTATTTTGTATTTTTGCGTCCTGCAGTTCTGTTTTTTCTAGAAACTGAGAAAAAGCATGACTAATACAGTCGTGGGGTCCGTGGACAACACTGTGGTCACATTATGTCTCCCATCACTTAAACGCAACATTTGTTGTTACTGTACAGGCAAGGATTAAACTCTATCTTTGTCCAGCGTAGTATGCAATTCCTGGTCG
Organism: Macrobrachium nipponense; assembly: GCF_015104395.2. NCBI lineage: Eukaryota > Metazoa > Arthropoda > Malacostraca > Decapoda > Palaemonidae > Macrobrachium > Macrobrachium nipponense. Next base: position 52,652,677 of record NC_087209.1, read on the forward strand.
CCTCCTCAATGAGAGAAGTATGGATAGAGAAGAAAGAAGGACAAGAAGTGTTTAACAGTTTTTTTTAGGGTAACTCCCCCCTGGTGACACAATCAAATCCTTCCTGCTTATTTTTTGCCCTTAGTTATCTTCTCTCTTCCACCAACTCCTGGATCTTCTCAGCCCTATTCATTTATCATCTGAAGAGGAGGAAGCCAACAGGGAGATGTCTTATTATGAATACCTACGTAAAATATGGACTACCCTTAACATCACAGGCAGTTTATCACTTTGCATCCTTCCTCAACTCCCTGGTAGGAAGGAGAAAGAAAAAGCCAGTTGCTGATGTGTCTTCCATCAGCAGTTCCTGTAGCTGCTCC
>NC_087209.1:52653535-52663535 GCF_015104395.2 Macrobrachium nipponense
TAGATATTCCACAATTGTTTTATCATATTTTGTAGCCGCATGGGGGCGTTCTATCAAGTCTAATTGCCTCCATCCGTGGTTGCCTTAGTCGCTCCCAGTAGGATCTGCAAACAATCATTGTCTTTGACAAATACCAAGTTGTATCTGCAAAGGATCATGAGGGAAAACACCAGGCTGTTGATGTCATCAACTATGAGCTCTCCATTCCCGGCCCATTATCGAAACGAGTTGTTATTCTGAAAAGTAAGAGCAACAAGCGGAGACTGGCTAACATGTTGTTTACCTTCACTGTTGATGAAAATGTAACTATGGAACTCCTGAAAATGATGAATTTGGCCAGGATGAAGCAAACATCAGCTTGATTACCTATGTCCTTCAGGCAGCTAGTATTAGAAAGGGTAAGATATGTTAGCTTGGTAACATATCTTACCTATTGGTAAGATATGTTACCTATTGGTATATTGGGTATATTGGGCGGACATACAGTGTGCAAAGTCCAGATGGAGCGTTTGGGATGGGGCAGTCCTTGATATGAATGGAACTTGTACAAAAGTAAGGACAAAATGTCCTCAGCTACTTGGCATGCATGCTCTCAGTAGATAAGACATAACCACACATCCATACGGTAAAGTTAAGATCAGGTCATTAAATATTTGACTGAGAAGGGACTTCCAAGGCTTGACTGATGTACTGGGTGAAGTGGGTACTACAGGGGCTGATTTAATGGAAGCAGCAAAACCCTTCTTTTTTTCTCTATATGGACAGCAGTCAGGAGATTCTATGAAATCTTCCCGCTTTACATTATACGCCCCCAAAAAAAAGTAAATAAATTGATGGCCCTTTCTCCAACACCCAACCTGTTGCAGCATGTTCTGAGGGCTCATTGGCAAGTGATGTTGTAGAAGGCAGCAGACCACCAGGCTCCGCTTGGTAAATTGGCTGATATTATAAAATTTGGATGGATGATTGAAAATTAGAAGGGAAAATAGGGGACAGGTATACATTAAAAGAAAACTTTTTAATTGGAAGAATAACATATTTAATTGATTCTGTACAAGAAACACCATAATAAGAGCTATTATACATTTTATTAGAGCAATAAAATAAAAAGTTAAGTTTTTGAGCTGGCACTTGGAAGCCATCTTGAACTTTACAAATTACCGGAGTTGCCCAAAGATCTCATCAAGGCAACCAAACTAAAGTTTTTCTAAATCCAAATTTATTAGCAAAAAACTTCATGGGAAACATTTCTAGGTTGACTATGGAATAGATAGGAAAGTAAAATTGGACTAAAAAGCCGGAAATTGGAAACTGGGAATGTATATTTAGGCTGAAAGCCAAGTGCTGGAAACTATGACGTCCTTCAGTACTGACAGGGAAATTGACAGCAAGAAGTTGTGAAAAATGTATCATGAGTGCAGCTGCACTGTGAAACAATTGTTAAAGAGGGTAGAAAGTCAGATGGAGGTTGAAAAAAAAACAATGAAAGAGATTGCAGCCAAGAAGGAACGTTGCAAAAAACCTTAGATAATGCCTACAGAGATCAGGAATTACTTAAACTGAGGATGGCAGATTCAACAAAGAATTGCTCAAGCCGAGGAGGATAGACCAGAAGTTAGGGAGAGGAAGTCAGGTATAATTTACAAAGTGCTTAGGCCGAAGGGTATAAACCCTTCGGCCCCCAGCTGCAAACCCTTTCATTCCTCTCACTGTACCTCCGTTCACATTCTCGTTCTTCCATCTTACTTTCCACTTCTCCTAACAATTGTTTCATAGTGCAACTGCAACGTTTTCCTCCTGTTACACTTTTCAAACCTTTTTACTGACTGTCAATTTCTATTTCACCACTGAATGACCTCATAGGTGCCAACGCGTGGTCTTTTGCCTAATTCTACATACCAATGCAACAAGCATAAACCTATAATGAGGGAGCAGTAATATATGTGATTGTGCATGACACTTGGTTATAATGGTTTGCGTTTATAGTTAGGGAATGAAAACCTTATGGTAGGGAACAGTGTGACCTCATGGCATCTAGTTCCCTTAAGGGGATAGTGTGGTCAGTGCACCTCACTTAGTGCACTGTAGGCATTACTTGAGGTTCTTTGCAGCATCCCTCGCCCCTAGCTGCAGCCTTCCTCATTTCTTTTACTGTATCTCCGTTCATATTCAATTTGACTTTCCACTCTCTCTAGAAACTGATTCCTAGTGCAACTGCGTGGTTTTCCTCCTGCTACATATTTTAAACCTTCTTACTGACTGTCAATTTCTATTTCAGCGCTGAATGACCTCATAGGTTCCAGGGCTTGGCCTTTGGCCTAAATTTTATTATCGTATCGGTTACAGACAGATCAAGTTTATGACTGACTCCAGGTTCTTATACCCTTTAACATTAAAAATGTGAAGAAAATCATACTTATAGATACCTTCAGTTGCAACTAGTAGGTGAAAAGAACGAAAACTTTAAAATAAAATTATTATGTTTACGACAACTTAACTGTGATAATGATGATCAGAAACAGTATCCATAGAATTTTGAAGACAATATTGAGGTCGAAGGACTACGATGACGGTGGAGTTTGAATGTGTAAAGGTTCGTCAGGGATTGAAAGTCTGTTGTTTAGATATTCATAGGGGATATGCAAAGATATCCGTCCTCTGAAGAATCCCACGTAGACCAACAATTGGAGATGAAGTAGGTGATCGGCTGGAGACTACGGATGTTGCTATCCACAATAATTAGAGACGAGTTGATACAACTCCTGTAAGTTCGAGACTTGACGGTGGTGGTGGGGGGTGGGGGGGGGGGGGTGTGAGTAATACGTATTCAGGGGGAAATACGTATTCACTGGGGCATAAGCAAACTACCCAGTGTGCTGGCCAGCCATCTCTCGACTGCAAAATTCCAAGACTTCCCTGAAGTCGTACCTGCTATGCAAAATTCAAGAGCAATTCCAATTACATCCAAATAAAAGACCATCTAACAGGTCCACCAAATCGATGGCTGTTCCTCTCTTGCAGTTTTGTCCAAAACTTTTCATTGCGAGATCAATGTGACACTACCCGACCTCACCTTTCGTAATTTGAGAAACAAATGGAAACAACGGTCCTTTAACCATACAGTTACCATTCGAACAACTCATTTACTTTCTCCAGTACAATAACTTTGCATTACATTTATTAACAGAAACAAACCCTAATGTATACAAAATTATAATGGTTTCCAGAAATTGACTACAATTGATTTCAGTTTGATTATCAAAGCACAATCAGCAAAAGGACGAATGAGAGTGAGAACGAAAATTACGTACAAAACCTCGAGACAGCGCATCTGCAACTGGTTGTCCGCACCTCTGACTTTCTTTATTTCCAGCTCGTAATCTCGCAACATCAGGCTCTATTGTGTAAGCCTTTTATTTTTGATCCTCACTAGGTCAGCCCCATTAGTGACATGTATATCAAAATGTTCGAGTACTAAAACAAGAGCAAGCAATTCTTTTTCAACTGCTGAATAATTTTCTTGATGACTATTTAGTCTTTTAGATAAGTAGGATATTGAGCGAATTGAAGGAATAGATCGCTCAGTATCCTACTTATCTAAAAGACTAAATAGTCATCAAGAAAATTATTGTTCTGAAACAATACTGCTCCAATGCCTAGATCTCTAGCATCAATATTCAATTTGAAAGGTTTATCGAAATCAGGGGTAGCTAAGATTGGGCTGTTAATAAAAACAGATTTTAGTTTGTTAAATGCTTTTACACATGCACTGTTAAAATGAAAAGTTACATACATTCTTTCTGAATAAGGTGGTAATAGGAGCAGCAACAGTAGCATAGTTCGGTAGAATCTGCGGAAATAATATAACCTATCATGAATCTCATGGCTTGTTTCTTATTTACTGGAACTGGAAGCTCCATTATTGCTTCTGCATTACTTTCTTTAGGAGCGACTGATCCCATACCAATTTTGTGTCCTAAATAAGTAATTAAAGCCTTACCAAACTCACACTTCTTGAGCTTTACAACTAAACTTGCGTTCTCTAGGGCCTCCAACACCTTTTCTACGATAAACAGATGCCTTTCCCATGCGTCAAAAGATAACATATCATCAAGATATACAACACAGCCTTCCATTTTACCAATGACTTTCCTCATCAAGCGCTGGAAAATGCTTGCAGCGTTTTTCATACCGAATGGCATTACAAGGCATTCAAAAGATCCATATGGAGCTATGAAAGCAGATATTTTTCTAGCTTGTTGGGTTAGGGGGAGTTGCCAGTAACCTTTGAGGCTATCTGTTTTGCTTATGCATTTAGCTGTACCTATTCTATCTAAATAGTCAATTACCCTGGGTACACGGAAATTATCTGGCTTGGTCACTGAATTGACCTTTCCATAATCAATACAAAGCCTATGCATGTTTCCTTCTTTTCGACCAGAAACTATGTTTTGTTAGGTTGTCAGCGATGATACAATCCATCTCTCTCTTAACAATTTCAGCTTTTAGTAGATTCAACCCGGAGGGATGCTGTCTAATCAGTCAGTTCAACTTCGTGTTCAATTAAATGAGTAAGACCTGGTTCATCCCTTATTGCTACTCTAGGATACTTTGAAATTATTCTTTTCACATTTTTTGCCTGGGCAGGATCCAAATGATAAAAATCGTCAAATGAATTGAATATGTTAGAATTACTAACCTGATCTGCAGTTTGATTGTTAAAATCTTCTTAGGGACATCTTACGTTAATATTACAAAATGAAGTCTGTGCATTGTTATATTTTTTAAGGAGATTAATATGAACCCATCTAGGTTTCTTTATTTTACCATCACACTGCAAAAGGTCATTAATATCTCCCCTTTTATCCAGGACCTTACAAGGACCACTAAACTTATACTGGAGTGAATTTTGGAAAAAGAGCCAATAAGAAATCACCTTTCTCAAAGACACGAGACTTTGCTTTCCTGTCTTGCACTATCTTACTTCTCTGATGAACACTTGTCTGATTTTCTCTAGCTAAATCCAAAGTTCTGAATAACTTGGTTGTTAAATGATCAATTTTATTAAACTTTTTCTCAGCATCCCAAGTTTCTCTCAAAACCTCTAACGGGCCTCTCTATGTTCAAATATTATTTCCCTTGGTGCTTCTCTTAAAGCAAATGCAGCATAGGGCAACATGTCATCCCAAAAGGTTATCTTCACCATTGCATAGTTTCCTAAGAATATGTTGCAAGGTCTGTTGAAATCGCTCAATGATACCCGGACTTTCATGGTGATGAGGGGTTGAAGTAATGTGTTTTCTGGTCATTGAAAGCTTTCCTGTAAAATTGTTCCTATTGTCACACTTAACATTCCTTGGCAACTGTTTGTCTAGTAAAATATGCAATGAGATTTTGCACCAAAACAAATCGCCTACTTATCACTATAAAAGGAATTGCTTCTGTGCATCATGACATTTCTATCAATAATTGAGAGTCTGCATCATTTTCCTCTCTTAGTTCTTGGTAATGATCCAACAACACCTATTACTAGTATGTGCTCAAACTGCTCTCCAGTAACCGGGATAATGATTAAAGGTGCCTTAGGAATTGGTTTATTAGGTTTCCCTACCATCTGTTACTCGTGACAGGAGTTCATAAAGTTTTTAACATTTTTCCTCAACGATGGCCAATAGAATGAGTAATAAATTTTCTTAAAAGTTTTTTTCTAACCTCCTTATATTGTCATATGCCAAACTTCTCATTTTTGGTCATAATTTAGAGGGCACTACTACTTGGTCTATACTTATTAACTAAATCAGTCGTAACAATCTAAGTTGCAGATTTTTCTTCAAAATGAACTTTTCCTTAACATAACCATCTTTTTCTGACCTTACATCATCCCTCTGAGTTCTAATCAAATCAAGTGTTTGTAGTTCATGCTATCCTAAGTTTTCCTGCTTCTCAGCGTTCAATTGTATTACTTTCTCCCTTTCCTCAGATTCCAGGTCTAACTTTAGCTTCAGCCCTAGCCTGTTGAACTTTGACGAACTCCCTCAGCTCATATCCCCCGTAACCTAACTCCTTCCTCAAATTCTTTTGGTCTATCACACATTGTCTACCTATAAACTGAAGGCAGAAGCAAAAGTTATATGCAATAACAAAATGATATTAGTTAGAAGCAAGATCGCCAATTAATGGTACGGGCTGATCATGTTTATGATTGACTCCAGGTTCTTATACACTTTAACATTAAAATTATGAAGTAAACTATACTTAAAGATACCTTCAGTTGTAATTAGTAGGCGCAAAGAAAGAAAACTTTACAATGAAATGATTATATCTACAAAAACTTGTCTATATGCTCGGTTATTCCCCAGCTGCGTTGGTCTTTCAACCAGCTCCATCACCCTAGGGGTAAATTTGTCCACACTTGCTTGTAGGTGATTTGAATTGTTGTCTTATTGGGCAGTAGCAAATGAGTGGTAGTCAGGTTCATTTTAGACTATATAAACAATGTTGTAGAGAATATATATATATATATATATATATATACTATATATATATATATATATATAATATATATATATATCTATATATATAAACATTATCATGCCCGAAAGTATTTTCGTTCGTTTGTTTATTTATTCATTTATTTTAATTTTCAGGTCACGCAGTTTTATGTTTGCTGCTTGGTTATTAAATTGGGTGCTGTTTGCTTTTGTAGTGTTTTGCAGTAGTTAAGGAGGACAGATTTAATCCAATAATATCTTACATGATGACATGGGGACAAAGAGAGTCACTTACAGGAAATGCCTAAGCTCACAGTATTGGATCCTCTAAATGCTAGAGAGGTTAGGGATTACCTCTGAGAGGAATTTATCTACTAAGGGTAGCACATTACCCCTGGATTGCTGTCCTGGTTTGTATGAAGGGGCTTCTATTCGACATCACCGCCAGCTCGTGAGAGCTTTCTACTCATTACACAACTGTCTCGGACTCTTGATCATTCCTCCTTTGTTAATGCATGGACGTTTGGCTTCGAGGGGCAGTTCCACTCACGGTTTCATCGGAGTTGTCAGTAAACACTCTTGTTCGTCACAGGACTCATTCACACTAGTTCATCTACCGTGGACACATCACGAACTCCAGAGAGGATATCAGCCTTTGACAGCCTTCAAAGGATCTTCAGTTTCACCACCTTGGTCCCTTGCTGCTACTACTGGAACTGCAGGCCCATTATATGACTTCAGAAGGAGTTAAAATACATATTTAGTATTAGCAACTGTCCTCCATTTCAGATCTGCAGCAGCATCCGATTACAAAGGACCATTCAGTTCTCGCTGCATTGACCTGATACTTTTCTCGGTCTACTATCATTCAATTGATATTTTTTTCTTGTAAATAAATATTTATAATATTTCCTTTTTGTATCATACTCTCTCGCTGTCCTTTGCATCACTGATCATTCAAAGAAATTGCATAAATTGTAACCGGTTATTGAAAGTATTTATTTTTTTTTATGTAATGGCTTTGGTAAAAATCAAAAAGAGCCTGCTTTAGCACATAAATATATATATATATATATATATATATATATATATATATTAATATATATATATATATATATATATATATATATATGTTTGTGTATGTGTGTATTTACGCATTAGCATGCATACATGACATATATACGTACGTACACTCATTACGTATTTTTATTGTAACTGGCAGCATCGTCACTCCGGGCACTACCGTAAATTTGCTGAACTACCGGTGTTGGATGCTCCCTAGTTTGTCCATACTTTTTGCCCAATGCCACAAGAGACAGCTACGGAGGTCAGGGTATACAAAGGAGCGGGTAAGACGCAGGGTTTTGTTCCGCAACCTCACAAACTATGATGAAAGCGAAAAGTAGAAGTAAGAGTCTTTTCTCAGTCAGTATAGAAAGCGAGTGCCATTATAATAAGCATATTGAATAAGCTTCGGTTTGGGCGAACCACCGCTGATGATGTGGAGATTATTCAAGAGCGCCGATTCCAGTACCACCCAACAATGACCGGCCCAGGTTTTTGTTGAACATTACTCTAGTCTCTGCAACAGCAACAATAGGAATGAGTTCGCCAGTATTATTCTCGACGACAAAGAAGAAAACATAAAAAAAATTTAAAAATAATAAAAACAAAATATTGCCCGCAAAGACGTTGTGTTTTATGATCGCGCGCTTCTGAATGGATATATTTGCTATTTGTCTTCAAACTGCATTGCTTCAGGTATAGTCATCGTTGTGTATTATAATGACACTCGCTTTCTATACTTATTGAGAAGAGACTGCTTACGTTCTACTTTTCCGCTTTCATCATAATTTAATCAGGTTGGAGGATCCATCCCCTCCCCTGACCTCTCGTGGTTGGGCTCTAATATACCTTTTTTGTTATGCCATGTCTTTTCACTTCTTTTGGCCTGTGATTTCAGCCCTTTCTTTTGCAATGGCAACTCCCTAGATCAAGGAAAATATGGTAACAAAGGAAACGGAGTTATTTTAGATATTAGATATATTTTTCTTATACTTATGTGGCTTTTCCGTGATCATGGCCAACTCAGCTACGTTGCTACATGATTATACAATATATATATATATATATATATATATAAATATATATATATATATATATATATATATATATATATATATATAATATATTTATATATTCTATATATTATATATATATTTATATATATATATGTGTGTGTGTGTGTGTGTGTGTGTGTGTGTGTGTGTGTGTGTAAACGAACCCCAAAGGCACCCCTCCATAATACGAGCTTTATGAAAACTAAGTATTATGGCTGCATCTTTTACCGTTATTGCCTCTACAGATACGTTAGTTCCTTTACTCACCCTCACACAACCTCTTCCCCTGAACGTCAAAAATCAATATCTGGATCTCCGGAACGGTTGCACGGATTCAAACTAAATTTAACACGATTACAGACCTTAGTAGGAAACATCTAAAGCCAAAGTTTTAACTCGATTAATCGAATATTTCCAGAGTTATGAAGGACTAAAGTCTGGGGTTTTTATGTTTTTAGTCCGGGTGGCTGGGCTTTACTAACCGTCAACTACCGTTACGGTTTATTTGTTCCATTAGTCACTGAGAAGCTACATGGTAAAAACAACCACGCCATCCGCATGAACACATTCCAGTACTGATAGCGAAGGATTCGTCTGAGACGGTGAGGTGAAAATTATTATTCTTAGATATCCGGAACTTGCAGTGGCAAATGTAGACGGTATGACCACAGAAGAAGCTACCGTACCTATTTGCTTAATCACAATGATTTTCACCTACCTGACACGTGTAGTTTCCTTTATATATACATATACATACATACATACATACATACATTCATACATACATATATATAGTATATATATATATAGATATATATATATATATATATATATATATATATATATATATATATACACACACACATATATAATTATATATATATATATATATATATATATTATATATATATATATATATAATTTCTTTAATGCCATCTCCGTTCCTTTCTTATTCAGCTATTAGTTTTCAGTCGCCTATTTGATGAAATTACTGAGTTGATTTTTAACAGCTCCCTTAAAATGTTAGTCAGTCGACAACTGGTTTTCGATCTTGATATGTCGGAGAAAATGTCAGCAAGTAGACCATTTTGTAGCTTATGGGGCGTCAGGTCCAATAAACTGAATGAATCATCGTCCATATATAAAAAACATTAATATAAAAAAATCCAAAAACGAAACACAAACAAGTACTAAATGCGCCGAAATTTTCTTTATCGTAATCGGGTTCTGTACCGCGTAGAATGTGTATGATAAGCTCTTAAATTCTCAGCCGCGGCCCATGAAACTTTTAGCCACAACCCGGTGGTGGATAATAAAATATAAAGAAAAAACTACTTAGGCTAAAGGGCTGCAATTTGGTATGTTTGATGAGTAGAGGGAGGATGATCA
>NC_087209.1:52666035-52678535 GCF_015104395.2 Macrobrachium nipponense
ACCCCGGTAAATAACAGGTCAATGAAGATGTAACGGAATGCCATATGAAGGCGGAACTCTCAACGCCTAACTGAGTGGCAAACACTGTAAATCTCTGTAATTTACAGTTAATCTGGCTTGTAGCTTTAATGCTACCTACGGGCAGAAAACTCAACGCCGATAGTGGATTTAGCAATAAATTTCGTAAACGCGGAAACCTCAACGCGAGTACTGGCTTGTAAATAAAAAAAAATAAATAATCTTGCCACGAATTCACGGAAAACTCAGCCTGAAAAGTTGTGGTTTAGCAAACGAATTTTGTAAACGCGGAAACCTCAATGTGAGTACTGGCTTGTAAATAAAAATAAGGCACAGGATATAGGTACGGCAGCCGTATCCCGATCGTGGTAGATATTGGTACGGCAGTGAATTGCGCATGCGTCAATTTCAGACTTCCTGCCGTACAAATAATTTAGTGCGGTGAGGGTACGGCAGATTCTGTCATTGGTGCCGTATTTGCGCTCTTGACTTGCTGTAGATACGGCAGTTAGCTGTATCCGTTTACCAGTTTGCTAATCATACTGTATTATGTAAACCGGAGTTCGGCTTTTAGGTGGGACAGTCACGCATTTTGAACATCTGTCCCCCTTTTTTCAGTTAGCAAAATGTCCCTCCCCCCTTTTTTTGTTTGTTTAGCTTTTGTGAATTTTGTCCCACTTTTTTGTACTACAAAAACAACACTATCCCGATTTTAATGGAATAATGCTAAAATTTGGTTTAACTTTGCCATATCACTACCTGGTAAATTCTATCGTCTTCTCCGACAGCTGCAATATACCCAATGAAGCGAATTAAAAGAATATTGTAAAGTGTATAACGGCCCTTGCAACTGCCGATGTCGGGCAGAATAAAGGGCCGAGAAAGTCACCAAAGGTACGATGGTAGTGTATATATTTAGGCTATATATAATCCTCTTTGAATCTCCTCTTCGGAATTCTTTTCAGGGCCGATTCGATCGTTCGTGACCTACGTATATACCATGAATTACCCAATTTTTGAAAGTTTGAGTCTTCATAAATGTCTATGGCTTTCTTCAGCTCGTTAAAGCCTGAAAACATCTGTTTTTCGGCGAAAACTAATGTATTATTCCGCGGTTCGTGCTGTTCCGTCACCATTTTTCTTGCTGTCACTGATATGCCCAAAGACTATATACTTCAGTATATAGTCTTTGGATATGCGTGAGGCGGTAAACAAGGGTTCGCGCATGCGCAATTCAATGCCGTACCAATATCTACCGAGATCGGGGTACGGCTGCCGTACCAATATCCAGTTCGTAAAAATAAATGGGAATCTTGCCACAATTTCGCAGAAATCTCAACGTGAAAAGTCGTGGTTTAGCAAACGAATTTCGTAAACGCAGAAACCTCAACGCGAATACAGCTTTGTAATGTTATATGCAAATGCTAGTTCAACTGGGTTGTAAATAACAACAAATAAAGGATTTGTTACCACACATTCATTGAAATTCAGCGTGAAAAGACGTGATCCATCCAATTGATAAAATAAAGTTGTATATATGGGGTTTTTTATCGTCTTGAGGACGAAGGCGAAAAGGGGATAACAAAAATTATTTTTACCAGCGCAAATCCTTGGTCTGTCTTACCCTTTCAACGCTAGCAATGCTCAGAATTGTAATTTTCCTGTATTATTTGGTGGTTTAGCCTCCTTTTGAGTAATTATGGCAATATTAGTTATATTTAGTTTTGCTGGAGATATTAAAAGTTCTTTGTGCAGCACGCGAATGAATTCATTATGTCAGTTTTATCTTAGCTTCTCTCTTAGGCATTAATTTGTTCTATTATGTGTGTATGTATGTATACTTTCACATGCACTTATATGTTTACATAATATCCACCGGTCTCTGCGTGGACGGTCCCATCAACCCTGGGAACCGAGCAATCACCGCGAGAGCCATCATCAATCATCTAGGAACAGAGATACATTGATACCTAGAAGGTGTAGCCACTTCGTGAGGGGGGGCTAGAACTCGCATAAAGACCTGACCTGCTGTCTTTATACATCCTGACTTGCAGGAATAAAATATATTTGAATACTCAAATTTTCTTTATAAATTCATGGTCATATGGTCATTATCAGTGCTGCTGATTACTCACAAAAATTAGCTGAAGACTTAATCTTTACGTAAAATCACATTGAGCGTAGATGGCAATAGCTTTTATATGAATGTTAATGTAAAAACCTAACCGAAGTGTCATGTCAAAAGCAAGAGAAGGGCCAAAGTACAGTAGTACTGTGGGAATCGGTCGTAGATCCAAAAAATATATGACAACTTTTATTCCAACAACTATACGCTGAGGTTTGTCAACTGATCTCTCTCTCTCTCTCTCTCTCTCTCTCTCTATCATAGCATGGCTGAAGATAAAAAAAAAAAAACCTGTTTAGCAGGTGCTGGAACATTACTATCCGGATAAAAGCCGTGTTTCTTTATTAGGGTATAATGTGTCTTTTAACTGATTTTGGCCTTGTGTCTAGTTTGTGAGAGTATTAATGCATCAGCGTATTCGTATGGGATATGAGGGCTGCAGTTAAGCGAGATGATTTTTATATTATTCACATGGTGAATGCTGATAAAATATCACTTTCAAGTAGGAGCAAATAAACTGCAACTGATATTATGTTTCACTCGGGACTTGAGTACAAGCGGCTTCTTATAATAAGTGAAAAACTTCTATTTCACATATTTCGACTCACTCAAGTCACTCGCTTTTTATCTATCTATTTATAGACAGGAATGAATAAAGAATTATTAACAGGCGGCTCGATAAGGGAATTGAAATGAACAGGGATTTTTCACCCAGTTACATCACTTGCTAACTATTTATTATTTATTTATTCATATATTTATTTATTTATAAATGGGAACTACTTTAGGCTGAATACTGCATCACCTGGCTGTCTCTTCAAAGAAATTTTTTTTTTCTCTCCTTTTCTGTTTTTAAACGAGTTGAAAAGAGATAAGAGTTTTCGAAAATCTAAAGAGGGACTTAAAGTAGCAACAAAATTTCCCCTTAAGATCACAATAGCTCTCCAGTGGAATATTGATTGCGATTTCTGCTGGAATGAGAATGTTTTTTGAGCTTGTGGAAAGAAATAAATTACTGTGGCATAATACATTTTCATCAGGTTCAATCCAGTGAGATGCTAAAGGCACCACAAATCAGTTCTACTCATGATTAGAGCCCTTCACAATTAAAACTTCTTAGTTAAATACTCTCTTCGTTTAACATCATTGCTTCAAATTATCGCTTTCAAGTGACTAATTTTCATCTCTACACTAGTGTCTAATGATTCTTTTATGCAAAATCAACAGAAGTAATGTTTTTTTTGTTTTTTTTTTGGGGGGGGCGGTTGTTGGCTCCCCGTGTTCAAGTACGAATTGCCCCCTTTCGTTATGTATACCTCTGCGTTTCTGCAAACCATAACATATCATTTTTTATCACCACATTTGCAAATACAATATACGTGTTGTCAGAGGCTTCCACATCCCTAGTTTTCCATGAATGTCCATCGGACGCATCACAGATAAAGCCATTTAACAGGATCCTCAGTCTAGCACAACCTCCACTACCTACGTGGAATTGATACATCAGTCATCTACAGCAAGCTCTCTCTCTCTCTCTCTCTCTCTCTCTCTCTCTCTCTTCGCCCATCATCACGTCTTCCCAAAGTATGACACGGTACCCTACAATCAGCGCCCATCCATCACCTCTGGTCTTAGAAAAGAAAAGAAAAAAGAAAAAAAAATCCATCCCAATTCCATCTGTCCGCAGGTCATGCAACATCGGAGCTGAGTCCAGCTACATTTTCCAGAAATACAATCCTTCCTTCCGTGTCTTTTATTTCTGCCGTTAAGCCCAGTACTGTTGCTTAAAAAAGGTTCCTTAATTAATGTTAATTTTCTCCAACTTTAGGCCCGTTGTTTGATAGTAATTTTCATCAACAACCGTAAATTTTTACAGCTGATGTTGATATATATCTTAAATTGTTTTTCTTCGTACATACAGCAATGATTTATTCATTCAGTACATCGGTGAAGATAACCATAAAATAAGAAAACTAAAGCATAATACATACCTGTCTATATATTTTATTTGTGTTCATGCAAAGACAAAGCCAAAAAATATTCTAAACGAACAATGCTGCTTTTTTAAATTTTAAAGATGTTATTTTATATAATAAAAAACTAAATATTTTTCCTTGATCAAAATACAAATCTAACTTCATTTTCATCATTTACATGATCGTATTGATGGAGTCAGTAGGCATCAGTGGGGAATAAGTGACTGTAGTTTTATAGGGAACGAACAAGAGTAGTAGTACTTAGTGATGCAAATAATTTAGTGATGCTTCACCGTTAATCAAGTAAAGTGAAAATGCTAAACAAAAGTACATAGACGAAAATTGCAGCATTAGCTACTGATTTTGCGTGCTCCATCACACCATTTGTACCACGTCTCAGCCGTTTAAAATCATATGAACTTTTAGCAGCTTAGTCCTTGACTGTACTTAAACAACTCTTGCCTGACTGAAGATTCTGATCCCACCCCATTCCCTACTCTCTGATGGTAACAAACCATGGAGATGTATCCGCTCCACCAGAGCCAAGTAGGTAGAAACCGTACACTGATGATTCTGACTATTCAAAGGCAACATTCAAGTTTTACCATTAGTAATAGCAGAAAAATTTCATTGATACTCACGACTTCCGTCTATAATATAATATATTGTTTGAGGAAATCTAAGTGACATAGGTACCATAAACAGCAAATGGTGATACATTCTTTTTAGAACTTTTTGTTGTCCTTTGTCTTTCTAACGTATTCCCTGGGATTATTGATAAACATCAGATGATCTTTCCGTCAGTTATATACTGACTTGGGAAATGTAATGTTATTTAGTCATTTACAAAACCCAACAATGTTCATTTGCATATATTATCATTAATATTATCTAACTTTCATCTTTAGTTTGCAAAACAAAATGCTGCAAATCTAAAAGCTCCCGTGAGAGTAACAGGACGAATAAACTACGACATAAAACTAGTGTTGGCAGAATCAACAAGCAGTCAATTGCACCCAGAACTAAGCCCTCGAGTCTTGAATAATTTGAGGAAGTATCGTGAAACGCTTCCAGTTTAGTTCCTTTATTATTTTGCGCAAATTTAAGTTAAACTAACAGATAACCGACAATGTTAGAATAATTTCCCCTACGCGTACATTTCTAATAATGTTGACTCTATTCTACGCCATGGATCCCGAATCTGAAGTCCACATTCTCACAACGGCCAGTAACAACCCTTAACTAAAACGCCCTAAAAAAGAATCGATGACTACACAAAGAGGACATGGAAATCAGTAGACCGGACTGAGGAGCACCATTTTCTCAAAATATCTTTTGTTAGAACTTTGCATATCGACTCGAAATGAACAAAGACCGATGAATCCTTGATATGAATAAAATATATTTTTGCCAAACAAAATCGGAAGCTAAACTAAACGGAGCTTTCCAGTTAGAAATTCAGCATCAGGAAAGTGAAGTGAAAGGGAAAGGGAGGACATTTTAAAGAGGTCATATAGAGAACAAAAAGTTAGACAGACTGACAACCTATGCTTAAAATTTTTACGGTTATTTAATTTAAAGTAGAAAATAAGTTAGGTCTTCGCTAGAACCTGTTCGTTTCAACAACAACAAAGATAATTAATAATAATAACAATAACAAGGCATGATCCGACCTCCAGCTTACTCGGGACGCTTGCAAGAATTTCCCCTCACGCATAAGTTGTAAACATTACATTCCTAACTGGACGTCAAGTGGTCTTCGTAATTAATAATCATACTTAGCACTATTACTGATACTAACAACAAGGATCAAATAAAAAGGACACAAATTAAACACGTTCATACATTCTCTGGTATAAGGGGAAACAAACAATAATTGAACAGAAACCGCCTCTTAATTCAGTTCATCAAATAATTGAAAGCGAGCTGAAATCTACAATCAAATAGATCATTGTTTCACCAACGAAAATTAAAATAAGTACACTGTATTGTCTCAGAAATAATGTTTCTGTACCGTTTAACGTGCACATTATTTACTTTTTACATTTTCATTCTAATAATCAAATCATAAATATCCTATCTTAAAATTTCTGTATCTTTAACTCTACGCAAAACAACTTTTTCAGACCTTTTTAGGCTCTCCATAGACCTTTCCTACCCCCAACAAAAATAACAACAGCATGATCAACAACAAGAACAACAAAGTAGTTTGCAGGCGGTCTCCCCGAGTAAGCGGTAATTATGACAACTACCTCTTAAACAAAATGAGAACAATTATATTTATGAGCGCATCAACTCAGCTTGGGTTTTGCTGACACATGTTGACAAAAAGAAGTAATTCAGCCAGAGGCTTATTGATGTAACAGAGCGTTTTTTTATTTTTTATTTATTTTTTTATTTTGGCAACTACATAGACTTAGTTGGCACATGGAAATTGTCGTTGCGATTCTTGTTTATATCTGCCAGCGACATCGTCAGTTATTAATTCACCTTTTCCTGAGGTGCCAGACTTGCCTACCTGGCGCCTGCTGAAACCAGACCTGATTTCATAACCCATTGGTACTTTCTTTTCTATAAGGACCACTGCTTTAACAGACTAAAATACGTCAATGAAACAAATACAAAATCTTTGCTGCACAATATGCCGCGTATGGATGTAGTAAGAGAACTGGACGAAAAACTTCGACGCAATGTGCAGAATGAAGTTTAAAAACAAATTATTACTTAAAACAAGTTTGGTGGTGCGATAAGACTCGTGGATTACGTTGCATTTTGCTTTCTTATAAAATACGCACACATGCATACGTACAGACACACACGCACGCACACACGTGTGTGTGTGTTTATCATCGCTTCTGGTTTTCGTTAATGAATGAAGACTAACAAAGATTTACTCATTTATAATGAATATTTTATCTACTGACTCATTTCCCCCTGTTCCTGAAACCAAGCGTTTATGAAATCACAGACAGGAAGTCCCGTTGTAATAAAAGCGGGCCGAACCAAATGTGCGTCAAAGGAGAAAGGATTACTTTGATGAGGGAAGACTTACGTAACGAAGATGAGCAGTTAGGTCACTGTTATTGAGCACGACGGAACTTTTCGAATGTTATTTCGATTACGAAAACAATTTATCCAGTAACCTGCCGAGCTGAATGGAAGGTTGCTTCTCAACAATTTGCTACAGAGACTGCAGCGTTAGGAAGATGTCGACATTGTTTGTTCATTCAAGTCACGCCTTGTGCGAAGTCTGCCAAGCGAGGACCTCCGTGAACCAAAGTTTGTACAAGTAACTGAAGCAGGAGCAGCAGCAGATCGGTCTCGACCCTCCAACCAGTGTACCCAGGAACTTCACCTTTTTAACAGTAGGGTTACATACCAAAGTTTCTTTCAAGAAAGGACATTCAAATTCCATTACGAAAGGCAGAGAGATTTGTTGTCCTACCAAATTATCGATGCCATCAGAATTTTTTTTAAATCTAATGTTTAATGGATAATTGACCTAACACAAGGTGAACAATTAAAGGAAAAGCAGCAATGGTTACTGCCAATCCCAACTGATGGAGTGACGAACAAAGATGTCATTGGAAAAGAGTGAGATTCTTAACAAACTGCATTTCATGGAAGCAATAACATAAAAGCAGGTAGCATTGCAATATTCTGTAAGGCTCTTCAAGGCATTTACTTATCAGTCTACAAACGACCATCCCTCTTTCTCTCTCAATGCACACCAACTCTCTCCTCTCTCTCTCTCTCTCTCTCTCTCTCTCTCTCTCTCTAGCTAAATACAGGTTTTTCAATATGAAATTGATGTAAATTTGTAACAGTACCACTCCAAACCCACACACACACACACACACACACAGATATATATATATATATATATATATATATATATATATATATAGGTATATATATATTTTATCAGAGCCAGCAGGAAAAATGAAAAGCAGCAGTACCTAGCGCTTTCGTGTGTTCTTGATACACCTCATCAGGGTACAATATATAAAAGAATGAAAAACAGCTTTGAAATATCAAAGGTAAACCTAAAAACAAAAAAAAAGGTAAAATACCGAACTAGCGCATTTAATCTCATTAAAAATCGCTTCACACCCTCACACAACAGCCATACGTACACAAAATATGTCATCGACACACCCAAGGCCTATATGTATAAGCCTTGGACACACCTAAGACAAAGAATATTTGATAAAAGTTTCTTTTCAAAAACCTCCATGTAAATGATTGCTTAAGAGGGGCAATAACGGTTCCCCATAGCCATCCATACCAAACCTCTGCTCATAGAATTTACCAATGAAAGTTGATTTACATTCCTTAATACCCAGTTTTAGTAACTCTAAAATGGTGTCAGTCTGCAGAGAAAATTCGTAGTTATCCAACTCATCAGCTAAAAATGTTATCAGGTCGTCAACTGGAACTTTAGTAAAAGCTAATCATTTTAAATTCGTAATTAATGTTGCAGCTTATGAGACGGTTTACAAAATCCACATTATTTTTTACTGACAATTCACTGACAAGCCACTTTGATACATTATAAGTTGATGACCCTAGAGAACTTATAATAGGTCATACAGTGTTATTTTCTTTGTGAGTTTTAATATATATATATATATATATATATATATATATATATATATATATATATAATATATATATATATATATAATATATATATATATATATATATATATATATATATATATATATATATATATATATATATATATATATATACTATATATTCAAACATATATATATATATATATATATATATATCTATATGAATGTATATAATATACTATATAATAAACATATATATATATATATATATATATATATATATATATATATATATATATATATATATATATATACGTATAATATATATTTATTTATATATGTGTGTATGTATGTTTGTGTGCATGTATGTATACTATATATATAAGATCTGGGCCGTATAATTCAACGCATTTTCTAAAAAAAAAAATATCATCATGAGCAACAGCGGTGAAAATAACTGTCCAAGCACTAATAAATATATTTTCATTACTGCAGAAAAATGACTTTCTACTGTTCACGTACATTATGAAATGGCATTTTAACGTTATATTCCCTAAACTTTCTAAGAATCTTTGAGAAATTATACGGAAATATTCGTACTCGAATGTTGGTGGTCCAATTTCCTCTTTCAAGAAGTCAGGCAAATTTCCTCTAGATTCCAGAAACCGTCTTTGTTACTTGAATCACTGTAAAGTTTTAAACGACCATGTCGACGAATCTCTTGACCGTTGAGCGTTTATCAGTCAAGCGGTTACTGCGTAAACATAGCGATAACTCATTCAAGACATAACTGCTTGTTCTTCCGAGTCATTGAAAACGGCTCAATTTGAAAGTCAACCGAAAGTTCTGGAGAAATGTGACTCAACATTCCTCCGTTCACTACATGTCTTCAAAATCATTACTTGTATTTTGTTGATCCCTTTTTCGTTAAATTAATTCAATTCAATTTAACAAGCGTAAAATGTCAAGCTTAATAATCACTATTAAAAATTAACTATTTCTTATGACGATTCCGAATTAAGCTTGATCGCGGACACAGTTATTATGCGTTCGTTTTCAGTCTCCTTCGACGGTCTGCAGCCAGTCAAAGCTGAAGGTGATGCTGCTAAGCGTCCGCGGTGTTCACATGATGTCGCCTTTCATGCGAAACAAAGCAAAGCAAAGATGCCCATCCAGGAGATGACACTGCGACCTCGACTAGAAAGAACCGAAACCAGTTCTGGAGAATGCGCGGATGAGTACTTAAATATGCCGAAAGATATTCAACTGTACCTTCCTTTACTACAGGTAGAAAAAAAACCTGGTTGATAAGCCGGAGAGGAGAAAGAGCAGGAAGGCCACGGAGCTGGTGATGTGGGTGGAACGACTGTTGCAGGAAAGGATCTGACGTTTATTTTTAACACGTGACTCTGGAGAAGAGACTGACCGCAAACATTTTTCTTGTTATTTTCTTCATGGCAGATAACAATCAACTTCCCCTGAGCAAGCCTGTTCCTTAAGTAGTATTGTGAAAAGAAGGCAATTACCAGAAAATTTAAATAGACAGGTAACTTCATGCTGCTGGACAGATGCTATTTGAATGAGTGGGAGGACCAAAATACTGAGTGAAGATTGTAAATACAGTAATATTTCAAGATGTTCAGCTGGAAATGGATACTTTCTCTATTTGTCAGCAGTTTTAACTTAATTACTTTAAGAAAAAGAAACGTTAGTTCCTGAAACTTATCAATGTAAATAAGGAGCGCAAGACACTATTTCGATTTCTTGGTTACTCTCTCATGTAGATATAGACGCACACATTTTCAATTATTTGTATGTATATATATATATATATATATATATATATATAATATATATATATCATATTATATATGTATAATATATATATATATATATATAATATATATATATATATATATATATATATTATTGTCATTTGTACATATACATATATATATATATATATATATATATATATATATAATATATATATATATATAATATATTTGTAGTCTTGAATTCTATGACGATGAGTTTAAATTATGGAAAAAATAGGAGATTCATTAGTTAGCTTTCATATATTTTTGGAACTGTGTAAGAATAAGGCAAAGAAGAGTTGGAACATAAAACTTAAGAATATTCTCTGTCTACCTTCTCACCCCAGTTTCATATCCACAATAACTGACTCTAAAACTATTGATATCAATTTAGTATTTAATATAACATCTTAAAGAAATATTCTATTAGATAGTTCGTCCAATTCAAACAATATTGTATAATAGCATCCTTTGTGTAAAGATTATAATAAGATTTATATTAGCCAAACATCAAAAGGACTAAAGAGGAAACGTTCCCAAACACGATATGCTCCTTTCAAGAGGCCTAATAAACAATGGTCTTTCAGATCATTGGCCCTAAGACAGCCATGCCATTACCTGGGATAATTCATCTATAATCTGCAAGGCCAAAGGCTATCAGAGAAGAAATCTTCTGGAAACTGTAGTTACTGAAGCCACGGGCATCAGGAATTTTAAGCTCCACCCTTGCTTATCCCTTGATCCTCTTTACCTGTCCACTCTGTGGGGCCCGGTAATATTCGCCCCCCCATCCCGACATATCCCCCTCCCGGAAAGTATCTCCCTGACATATTCACCTCTGGTATTTCCTACCCCCCACCCCTCCCGGGCATTTTCCCATCTGGAGATCCCTCCCCACTCCCTAGTATGCAGTAAGTTACTCAATTACCCTAATGATAGTTTAAGTGGTTGGGATGCTAGTTCTGCCAATTCTGTTGAATGTCTCGTTATCACAATGTTCTTGGACAATGTCCTACGCTCCAAATATATTCATGCAGCTGTATGTTATTCGTGTGCAACTTGGTAGTTCTTCAGTTTCAACTGTTTATGCTTTGCTACTAAACAAACAACTGTGAAGCAATGAAGTTGTTATCAAGGCAATAGTAGACAGATGTGAGGAATTATGATTTACTCCTGATCCAACTGTTGTAATCACCGACTCCGAGAAATCTACCACGAATGCTGTTCAAGTAGTCCTTGGTCACCATGTCAGAACGCAGGGCTGCTTCTACTATCCTACCGGATAGTTCAAGATCTTGGTCTTTGTTGGTACGCTCGATGGTCTAGCATTTCTGAAAAATACAACTCTTGAAATGCTAAAAGAACTAGTTGATTACTTTGATTCATTTTATATATCTGGAAACATTCGTCGTGTAAAGCCATCACCCAGTGTTCTATCAGTACGAATCCAGCGCCGTCCACCTCTTTTTCCTTCACAAATTTTAAATGCGCTTGATGTTACACTGGCAGAAGAGGACCGCACAAACAACATGTCTGAGAGCTGGAATAATGCGTTTTCTCACTTAGTTGAACACAAGCATCCATCTTTGTGGACACTCATTGATACCTTAAGGAAGGATTGTTCTTTGGTGTCCCTTGTCTTGCTTCAGGAGGAACGTGGTCCCAAAAAATGTACTACCGTCCACAAGACAACTTAATAGCTGCACTTTGAGATATGAGTAGCTCGACGAGATGGTTAGAAGACTGTTGGTTATTGTATTCGCCCCTAAATATATGAATGTATTGAATATTTTAATCCTTAATGCAAAAACAAACTAGTATTAATGACATCTGTATTTGACCCTAAATATCCCACATGAATATTTTAATCCGTATTGCAATTATGTTTTTATCAGTTTTTATTGTTCAGTAAAAATACAATAAATTTTGCATGACTTTGAGAAGCAAACAAACTTTCGCTCTTATTGTATACTGTAGGCAAAT
>NC_087209.1:52683535-52693535 GCF_015104395.2 Macrobrachium nipponense
AATTGATGGGCGTATCGGAAGACAAGATTTCTGCTATTGAGATACAATACAACTATAATTCATCTAATTCAGTGGAACAATATTAAGGATACTGAAGCTTTCTGGTGTGAGGTGTTATCCTACAAAGATGCTCCTGGAAATAACACTTTTAGAAAACCTTAACAATTTGGCCATTTCTACTTTAATTCTTCCTCATTCAAATGTTGAAGTAGAACGTGGGTTTCAGTGACTTATGAATAACATAAATTCCTAGCTGAGGAACCGAATGGAGTATTAACTTCCTTCCTTATGATAAAATTCGTGCTGATTAGAAGTAATAAATGTTGTTGTACCTACCAACTACCAAAAAATTGTCCTGCAAAAGATTTGAACCTTGGAACGATATAGGCCTACGTATATTACAAGTGAGGAATTCCTAGACGTTGTCGATTCAGAGCCTCAGCCTTCAACATCAAGTTTTTTTCAGTAGTCCACTTTATGGTAAGTTTGTTCAGTTTCATATGTGTACCATTCCCAGTGGATAAAAAATTATTTGCAGGAAATTCAGCTTTAAAGAGAAAATATCTAGCGCGATGTAGCTTTTTTCCCCAAATTTTCTGGCGGATTTGAGTGCGATAGAGTTGGCAACCCGACCAGGGGCTCATGATTTAGTTGTGTACTTGACATGAAAGGGCTATGTACTGCCTCTCTCTCTCTAAAATGATGTCTTTTTATATATTTACTCACAAATATCTGCAGGGTTGCTGTTGGTTTTAGATCTTATCTTTTATGATAATAGGTTATAATTGTAATTAACGTAAATATTTTACAACATACTCAGAATATGTTATATTCTGAGAATATGTTATTTACTCAGAATATGTTACTGATTTTAGTTCTTCTCTGTTATGTTATTGGGAGCTGTAATTATAATTTTACAAAATGAAATAAAATTATTATTAGAAGAAAAAAAAACATGTATAACTTGGCATAATTTACGATTGTTTTGTAAAAGAGGGTCCACAAGGGATTGTAAATAGTCATTTTGAACTTTTCGTGGAAGGTAGGGAGAATCTTTACAATTTCTTTTTGACGCCATGTACATATGCATATCTTTCCATTGATGTGTTTTTTCTTAAATTAGCCGACCCCAAAGTTTGTGCAGTCTGGGGTTAAAGTTTAAGTTGAAATTTGCAGTTTCAGTCGTCCACCAGGCTATTGCCTCTTGGGTGGGCGTCAGCCACCCTGGTAACCCCAACCCCCTACCATGGCGTCACTCACGGTAGTAACCACTGCACTGGTGGGCAGTCTCACTATTCTCCCCTTGACGGGGAGGCGAACGCTGGACCCGAGATTTGTATTTGTACTGAATCACAGGCATTCTTATAGTTCTAAGAATAAATATAATGAGTTTTTTACAGAAAATATCACGTAAGACAAAATATATTGAAATACTAAACGTTGTGAAAAATATGACTTGATTTTTTTTTTTTTTTTTTTTTTTTTTTGTCCTCGTGAGAATTTTTTGTGATCGATTCAGCCTATACAGTATATTTCATATCTCAGATTTCTACCGTGGGTCGTTTTTTATTTAATAAACAAGCAACGACAAACGATTTCTACGCTCTTTTAATCATTATAATCTAGGTTCTGCACAGTCACTATTTTCACCTTTGTTTTATTGACTCGTGTCCTGATCTCACTGTCTTGTCGATTAATCGCACTTTACAAGCAGTCATTATAGACCACAAAATTGAGGTATACATAATATTTCATAGATAATAATCATGTCCTGTGAATCACTCATCGTTATGACACTATATCAAGTAAAATTATAATTTTGAGCGAGCTGTGACTCGCCCGCGTAACAGGTAACAATATATTAATAGGAGGCTTCAGTAAAAGTCACGTTTCTGCTAAATTGATGTCCTCAATATAACAGAAATAATGATTGTTATCTGATGTTCCCGGCAATTTTCATCGTTAATTGAAGAGATAACATAAAACTGAAAGAGAATTCTGTCCACAACCATTCGAACGCAAGACCAGCAATGTTTAACGTCGGCAGGAGGGCAGTGTCACAATGAGGTTTTATTTTCTGGTTTTTTTTTAAAATTATTGCTAACCACATTGGTCTTTTCCCTTCTTTTATTTCTCCTTACGGCAGCCTTTAAATATTTGCTTATTAATGTATAATAGTCTATAAAATATTAATTGGTCACTCTGAACAAAACTCCGTCAAGTAAACTCTTGGTAGAAAATCTCGGTGTTCGTTTCCACGTCTCGCCAAGTAATATAAAGTCGCGTCAAAAAGATTTCTCCAGTCAGAATTGGATAATTGGCTTAGGCATGAAGTCATGCATAAATTGCAAGTAAATTTGATAACATGGAAAACGATTTATTACAAAAGATTATTACTGAGCGTGTATATGAAAACTAACATTTCTGAAGTGTTTGATCACATGTGACTGATGTCACACACGACTCTTAAGTTTTAGTCGAAATGCTTCCAAAAGCAAAAGAAATGAGAGACGAAGACAGCTGATGGGAACACAGAGAGAGATTAAGAGAAAACAGTGTAATGGCTCCTTATTTAAACGGTTACTTAGGAATTCCTCCTTTAGATACGTACATAGAGTGCTGACAAAGACGCTTTAGAAATTATTGCACTACATTATTGATTTATCGGTTACCTTTGTCCGTAAAACGAGAATTCATGGATATATATATTATATATATATATATATATATATATATATATATATATATATATATATATATATATATAAGAAATCCAACTAGAGTTATAGCTGCATAGGACATTCTGTGAATTCAAAATACTGTATATGACGTAATAAGACTTAAGGGTAGGCTCCACTTTGGGGGGGGTGCCGATTGTTAAAAAATATTTGCCAAAAATACACTAATCAAGACAGGCTAATGAAATTTTTCAGGCATTATTAGCACTATAATAATGCATATTCTCTGTGAGTTTTATCATTCTACAGGGAAAATTAATGATTTTATGGAAAAAAATGTGAAAAAAAAACGGAAATTTCCGGGCCCTCGTACTGAAGGTTATTTGTGATTGGTGAGACATACAGTCTTGAATAGAAATTCGGTCTGACAGAATGTTGGTATATCCACCTGGAACATGCACAAAAAAATTATCAAAATAGAACAGTAAATAAGCACGTAATAACAAAAAAAAAGAGCAACAACTTTGTAAGTTCAGCGAAAGCCCCGCCGAAAAATCATACTGACAGCTAGGAAGAAATATTCAGGAAAAATTCAAATTTTTATCTTGATTTAGGGACAAAACCTTTTGTCAGTTTATAGTTATTATATCACTTGATAGCCTGAAACATCTAAAAATTATATTATTTAGGACAATCAAAGAAAAAAACCACCCCCCACACCCTTTTTTTTTTTTTTTTTTTTTTGTTTTTTTTTTTTTTTTTTTTTTTTTTTTTTGTTTTTTTTTTTTTTTTTTTTTTTTGGAGGGGGGGGTGGTTTTCTTTGATTGTCCTAAATAATATAATTTTTAGATGTTTTAGGCTATCAAGTGACATAGTAACTACAAACTCTCAAAGGTTTTTGTCCCTAAATCGAGATTTGAATTTTTCCTGAATATTTCTTCCTAGCTATAGTCTGATTACTCGGCGGGGCTTTCGCTGAACTTACGAAGTTGTTGCTCTTTTTTTTGTTATTACGTGCTTATTTACTGTTCTGTTTTGATAATTTTTGTTTGTGCATGTTCCAGGTGGATTATACCAACATTTTGTCAGACCGAATTTCTATTCAAGACTGTAGTTTCTCACCAATCACCAAATAACCTTCAGTACGAGGGCCCGGAAATTTCCGTTTTTTTCACATTTTTTTTCATAAAATCATTAAGTTTTCCCTGTAGGATGATAAAACTCACAGGGAATATGCATTATTATAGTGCTAATAATGCCTGAAAAATTTCATTAGCCTGTCTTGATTAGTGTATTTTTGGCAAATATTTTTTACGATTGGCACCCCCCAAAGTGGAGCCTACCCTTAAATCCCAGTAGCTGTAGGTTAAGAGGGTAGAAAAGCGTGTAAGTAAAAATAATTATGATATGCGTGTGTGTGTGTGTGTGTGCGTGCTTGTTCTATGGTAATGTGTGAAATTCTTTGTATGCGATCCACCTTCACTATCGCAAATAGAATGCTCAGTAACAAGCACTGTCTACAAGATTCTACTCTAAGTTCTTGAACAGATTGCAAAAAATCAGAGAGCTCGCCCAACGATTTAGCTCATGCCTGACATGTCAGCGCACCCTCGCGCAGCACGGTAGTTCATTACTTGAGGTTCTCCTAACATTTGTTTCATAATACAACTGCGATGTCTTCCTTCTGCTACACCTTTCAGACCTTTTTCCTATGAATTTCCCTTTCGACAAGGGAATTCTTAACCAGCCTCAAGTGATGACAGGTTTCCTAAAACAAGACAAGAACTGGAGTCTTCCAATCACTAACTGTTGACACATGACTCGTGTCAACACAAGCTAATTGACTGATGAAAACACGAACATCTGGCTCTGAACAAAGATCTCTCTTCTCATACTACGTTATTGTGAAATCTGAACATACGATACTTAAATGATTATCACCATTATACAGAGCACATGATAATTAAAATATTAAACATAACAATACTGGAAGGGATGTGCATTTTAACAGCCAACATTAGAATAATATAAATATGTATACAGTCGACCACTGCTATTCGAGGACTCCGGATTCGTGGACTCATGAGTTCGTGGATTTCTCTATGGACCTCATGTATCCATTCCATTATTCAAGGGAAATTTGCGTATTCGCGGTATTTTTCTATGAGAAATATCCACAAATTCCTGAATTTTCCTCATGATTTCAATATTAAAGGCACTTTTTGTGATAAAACTATAAAAAATATATTACGCATTTTAATGGGTTTCTCTTGAGTTTGAACTAACAAAATAGGGAGTTATAAGTGTTTTTATAGGGGTTCTAAGTATTTGCGGAATCTAGGTATTCATGGGGTTGTCTGGTACACATCCTCTGCGAATACGGGGAGTCCATGGTATATCTATCTATCTGTCTATCTATCTATCTATCTATCTATCTATCTATCTATCTACATATATTATATATATATATATATATATATATATATATATATATATATATATATATATATTAGAATCTAAATATATAATTCAGTATAAAAAGCTATATACAATTGAACTCTTAGCTATCCTACTGTCGTAGTAAATTT
This sequence comes from Macrobrachium nipponense, assembly GCF_015104395.2. NCBI lineage: Eukaryota > Metazoa > Arthropoda > Malacostraca > Decapoda > Palaemonidae > Macrobrachium > Macrobrachium nipponense. The sequence goes on from NC_087209.1 coordinate 52,688,802, forward strand.
TGAATTCCCATATATATGTACACATAATAAGAATAGAAATATCTCTCTTGGTGATCAGGTGGGTATAGCTTTATCGTTCTGGTATTCCAGATGTGGGTTCAAATCTCGCCTGGGCATCAGAATTCCTTTATATATATGGTTCTTTATTTCTGAAGCTTCATTGCTCTCTGTTTTATGTACCATGCTAGGTCAAAGGTAGGTACCCTATCAGTTCCGCCATTCTTTTGCCTCTTTTGGCAGGGTCAAACCTGTTTAAAGGTGTGTGTTTTAAAAGTGATACAGAGAGATGAGGCCTATGCTTACGAAACTGTTTGGCGGCCGCTGATGGCTGGTACCGGGAGGAAGACAGCTCCCAGCCAATCAGCGGCCGCCAAACCAACGTATCGTAGGCGTAGGGTTCACCCCAAGACTCTATTAAGTGAACTAACTATAGTGATACTCATAAATTTTTTGGAATTTCAAAAATTGTTACATATCCATTCAGCGTGATGGATCTTTTCTCTTTTATTTTTTCTATCTCTTTTATTTATTTTTTTATGCCATATAAGAACTAATATTGCAGATGGATTTGATAACCGGGAACCAACTTCCTTCGTTTATTCGAACTAGGGGGGCGACATAATCCTTCCAATTCCTGTCATGTTTGTTTAACTCTTTCGCTGGGATTGCAGATGTAGAGAGTAGCCAAACTCTAAAGTTATCGGAAGAAGTTATTATGACAGTAAAAACTAACAGGTAGATTCCAGGATGTTCAAGAGGAAAACCTGCCGAAAAACCAGCAGTTAGTCATTGCAGAAATTTTAGTTTGCGTTTCATGAAGTACTGTTAACAAACTCCATTCGCGAAAGTTTTAGATTATTTTCTTTTAGAAAACTAGGGCGAATCCGAGGCGAAACCGCCGTGATAGATTTTCAACAATGATATAATCCGAAGAAATATCTTGTATCAAAATTGTAAAATGCGTCGGCTGTTCTTATTAAGCTCGTGATATTAGGCTTATGAGAATATTACTATCAAACATAGTGGAGTACACAATGCTGGACATCATACACAAAAAGCCCTCTAGAATTTTGCCAAATAGGTACGATGGCTTTTCTCGAAGTCTTATACATTTCTATCAACTGAAAAGGAAGAATATGAGATTTGCCTCTCCAAATATCTATTTAGCCTACCGAACGGCAGTCATCTGCATGGCCGGAAGTATGAGAAATGTACGTTTATCATTAAAGCGAACTATTCCTACATATCTTCTGTACTATATATATATATATATATATATATATATATATATATATATATATATATATATATATGTGTGTGTGTGTGTTGTGTGTGTGTGTGTGTGTGTGCGCGCGCGCGAGTATGCGTGCGTATAGGTGTGTGTATAAAAAGGATATCTTTCTGAAGAAAGTTTTTTATAGCTGGTTTCAGCTGGTTTCCACGGTTTATCTATGAAGCGAATAGATGAGTGGCCAAAATTCTGTTTTCAAAGAAAATCGAACATAAATCACGTGATAAACGTCGTGTAAAGAAGGTAACATTAATTATCAAGAATGATTAGACTTCGACTCATGCATAATGCATATGTGAGTGGAATTAGAATTTTAAATTGCACATAGCTTACACGCGAGCAACCATCGTTTTCTGTAAGTAAGTAAGGACATGGAGGAATTGGAACTTTCTCATGACATATATTGACTGTTTTCTCGCTTCTCTTCTTTCTATTTATGGGAGCTCCCCCGTCAGCAATAGAAAATCGATGCCATTAGAAATTATTCTATGCGTTTTCTGACAATTAGTATGTTTTGTACCATTGACGAGTATATATGTTTGCGAAGTTGAAGCTGAACTATGAACTGGAAGTTTGGAATAGGAAGACAGAGAGAGAGAGAGAGAGAGAGAGAGAGAGAGAGAGAAATAACGGTGCATTAAAAGGTTAGCGGGAGTTAAAGAAAATGGTGCTGTGAAAAGGGACAGAGTTAGATAAATGGTTTGGATTAATATATATATATATATATATATATATATATATATATATATATATATATATATATATATATATATATATAAATATATATATATATATATATATATATATATTACAAGGAGTAGGATACGTAGGGAGAGAAAACCAAATAACCTGAAGTAATTTTGGTGAGAGTGGAAGAGGATAAAATAAAATTAATATAAAGAAAATGAAAATAGAAGCGCATAAGTAGGACGACACACCGGCCGAGAAGAATCGAAGATGAGCTATCCTTTCTGTGGGAGGATTCACTCAGGAGCTGCAGCCGGGACGGGTGGGGCGCGAGGTGAAAGTAGTTGTTAACCTTGGCAAAGTTCGGGTGGGGAGGAGGAAGAAGAATGATCCCAGTGAGGACGTCGGCCCCGCCGGTGACCGTAGAGACTGAATCGTCAGATGCAGCTGACCAAGCGTGCCCTAGCAAGGACGTTACTTTGTAAACAGAAAGGAACGACAAACACTTTGCAGGGGTAAATACGGAAAGTGACCGAATGGAAGGTTGTAGCATGACCAAGTTAGAAGCAAATGCGCAATAATTTAGTAGCTAAGTTGCATATCTTGTCAGCCCAATTTGCCAATGTTGAAACTTTGGCGAGTATGCAGTCGAACACCACCCGACAAGTGAGCAGATGGCTTACACAAGGAAAAAGCGCATTCTTGTAAACAGCGATAAGATATTTCGGTATACCATAAAAAAATTTATCATTCATACAATTTGTTGTTTCATTATGAATTTGCTATTTTCCGGTATGTCGCGAAAGACATGAAAAGCAGCAAAGGTCATATACTGCATTATTCTCCTCAACTTCACATGACATACCTATCTAGTCTATTGCTCCTTTATTTGTCGTTATTGATTTGGGTTTCTGTCGATGTACGAGTACTCTACTTTTACTTTCTTCGTTGCCTTTCTTCACAGATGAACAGTCTATTCCTCGGAAGCTCTCTTCGCAAGTTGTGACCTTTATAGTCTTAACCATATCAGTGCGTATTCATAATAAGAATGATGATGATATTAATTTATAGATACTGACGACTTCAGCTGCATGGTCTTTCAATAAGGACATCACTCAAACGCTTCTAGCGGCTGAAGCTAAAGAAATAAGAAAGGGTCTCCTACATAATATTGAAAAATAACCATTATTATAACAAGGATAACACAAAACGATTATGTATCCATGGCTTCTTATTGTTCAAGTCATGGTAGGAGAACGGTGACGGAAGTCAACAAAGAATTAAGGGTTCGGAATGAATGATCAGTTTTAAGATGATCACAATTCAACAAAAAGTACATGATAATTTGGATTTTTAATCCTGATATTTAGAATAGATCCTATCAAATATGATCTGTCAAATGGAAGTAGTACATTTTAGGGACCTAAATAGTGAAAAATACAATAGATATTTGCTGCAGAAGTGTCGCAAATTTTGAAAACACATTGAAAAAGTGGTCCAAGGCCAAGCTTGACCTAGAGCTTCTACAACCATGTTTTGCCGAATTTTGTGAAGTTCAAATTGTATAGACAATCTTTGTATAATGCCAGGTTTTTATTCTGATTCCCACAATACTTTGTCAAACTTGGAAATGTGTGAAAAAGAAAAGCTATTTAAGAAACATGAAAATGCCATTCAATCTTTGCACAATGAAATTGTTAAACCTTACACCTTATTGATTTGATTTATAATCAATTGGTTGCTGACTAAATACCTTAACCACTACATTGATAAAGTAAAAACACGCGTAATAACAAGCTTCAAAAACTAGGCATCATTACACCTAAATTCAATGAAGGAGGAACTAACGTGGTATTTAACCTATCTGATTACAATTTAACCAAGAGAGAGGAATTCCTTTATCTTTAGGCCTGGATTTTTGCTTGCCGGTTTTACATACTTTCATTTTATGAATATTTTCTACCATTTGAAATTTTGTTTTCAAAATTAAAAAAACTTAGCTATGAATACTAACCTTTTCCAACATTTCAAGACGACCTCTCCACATTTGCCCATATTAATTTTAACAAACTAAAACCAAGATGGGCACCATTTTTTAATAAACAGGGCCTTGGTATCCTTAAGAAACTAAAAGGAAACGGCAATATCATTTTTCCTAACCCGATAAAGGCAAGGGAACCGTCATAATGAATAAAACAGAGTATAATCACAAAATGGAAACAATTCTGCAAAGATGCTACCAAGTTTAGAAACATGGGCGACATTGACTACAAACTAATTTTTAGAAAAGAGGACAGAATAAAACCGGTTCTTGAAAACTTTGAGAGATAATAAAACGATATCAAACAACTTGAAAACCTTTACGAAAACCGTAAAACAGTCTTCATTGGGTGTTATGTATGGCCTACCAAAAATGCACAAGGAGGGTATCCCTAGGACCCGACCCTCCTTTCATCCTATACTCCACCAGGTAACAAAATAGCTAAATTCTGGACACCTCTATTAGAGGATCATTTTAAAAATGAGTATAATCTAACCAACTCTCTTGATTTTAAGAACAGTGTTTTATGCCAGGACTCTGACCTAACCATGGCAAGCTTCGACATCGACGCCCTTTTCACTAATATACCTGTGGAGGAAAAAATAATTCTATCTTAGTTTCACCAAACCACTGAACTGATTAACAGCTCTCCTAGGGCTGGCCCGAAGGATTAGATATTTTTACGTGACTAGGAACCATGAGTCACCTAGCGACG
>NC_087209.1:52698535-52721954 GCF_015104395.2 Macrobrachium nipponense
ATACGAAATCTTAGGATCCGGAAATTACTGCAACCCTTTTCGATCATTATGCATATATCTTACTTTATTGTCTTTACCTTGTCCCCCAGCCCTCTGTTTTCGTTTTTCGGATGAATTTTTCAGCAATGTCTGTTGTGTAAGATTTTTGTATACAACTTTTTCATTTAGAATTTCGTACTTGTCATTGTTTCATGATGAAAGTTTGTGCGTTCCATATAACTCTTGTTTTCTGTAACGTCCAGTATATTTTTTTTTTTATTTTTAGTGGGAATAATTTTCAATAAACTACAATTACGTGCTTATCGTTTTTCATTTGCGCTAGAGCTGGAAAAGAAAATAGAGAAAAAGAAAACACTCGACTGATGCTAAGTTGGGCTTAGATAGGATTATAGCCCTTTTACCCCCTGTGTCGAAAGACCAAATTCCGTGTAGTGAAAGACCAGCCCAGCACGTGTTGTCTTGCTACATGCAATGTCGCCAAGTGATTGGCGAATTCCGCATGAGACAGAAAATCAGGAAATTATGATAAAGGGGTAAAAGGGGTTGGAGGAAGTGTTTTTGTTTGGATATGGTCAACACTTCTTCGGACAAAGAGAAAATATATTATAAAGGATTTGCCTGAAAGGAAGGCAAGGGAAAAATCAATCGTATATATATGTACTAATGTCACAGCCAAAATATTTGCTCCCCTCCTATGTGTACAGTTGGACACAGTTTCCCTGGTACAGCTTCTTGAGGGACTTCGAAAAATTATATGGTAACATGTGTTACTGGGGGGAGGGGGGGAGGACTCTCAAGAGTTCCACCAATAAGCTCTGAAATTCTTTTCAGTGGGAGGAGTCATTAGTTATGGCTGGAGAAAGACACACACACGCACACACACACGGAGTAAAAGAAAAAAAAAAAAACAAAAAAAAGATATCTGCGCAGGTTATATCGCTGTAACTAAGATTACTGTCTCACTTTTAATATAAGTTTGTTTATTAAGATTCCATTTAACTTTCGTCTAAGGCGTTATCTTACCACCGTGTCTGTCATTATAAGCGGTCATATTCATTACGCAATACTTAAAATTGACAAAATTTTAGAGTTATATTTGTATTAGAGAGAATCACGAACAACATAACAATGATATTTTAAACCTTATCACGTAAGCCAAGTTTATAGTATCAGTTGCAGTGCGTTTTCCTACCATAATATAATAGGAAGCTATAAAGAGAAGCGCAGCAGCACTTCATTGAACATACCCAAAAACAACTCAGTGAACGTGTTGAAAGTGTCTAACACCTTAGCTCCTCTCTCTCTCTCTCTCCCATATTAGCTAATTTAAAGTGACATGTCATCTAGAAATACCACTGCGCTATGCAGTTTTGATATGTCATTAACACCCCTCCTAATCTTGCCTAAACTAATATATGCATATATATTTTTTCGGGGGCGGGGGGAGTGGTGTCGGGGATTGAGTTCTTGTTGTTAAAGCCGTCTTATAGGTTTTGGAATTCTGAAATGTAATTCAAACTGACAAGCTTCTTGCTTTTGCTGTACCGATGTCCTCAGCCTGGTTTTGCTACAACTGAAATGGGTGTGGGGCTAGGGGTAAGGTGGGCATGTTGCGACCCCGATGAATGGACGAAGTACTACATATTCTCGTGGATAGTGTATGGCTAACGAAAAGCTCCACTTGAAATATTTTCTTGTTTATCTTTAATGCCTGCGTGTTTTTAGTGTTTATCCTAATATTATATAGTACTGTAGATTTTCTGAATACAACAGCATTTACTAGAAGGATTGGGTTAAACTCACTCTCTCATGTAAATACATATAGAATGAAAAGGAGGAGAGAGAGAGAGAGAGAGAGAGAGAGAAGAGAGAGAGAGGAGAGAGAGAGACTAGACGTTACTGAGGAATCAAAATGAACTATAGGGACAGAGAGAATTCCACAGCGTGTAATGGAAAGTGAAGGACCCCCAAACTTGGTGCAAACTTTTAACCATTCCCATATGGTAAACTTAATCGTTTGCCAATGATAACAATTGTTGATATTCAGAGGTTTCATGTATTCATGATTGGTTTGTATTCCCTCTTAACTTATATACTGTAGAGGTTATTCCCTACAGGCCGTTCATTACAATAATTATTACATGATATGGTAAACATATCTACTTGGCTAATATTTTTCTAGTATATTAATTGTGATACATGTTTTAATGTCATACGGACAGAAATTCCTTTCGCTCTTATCATCATTCGTGTGAGGATAAGAGACAGACGTCTCTATTGTAAAATAGCCCCTTCAGTCATTTACCTGTCCATTGTGGAAAGAGCCATTTGGAAAAATGTAGTTTGAGGATATTGTCCTAGGGTTCTCTTTTTAGATAATTTTTAAAGAAAAATCAGGATAGCGAAATTTCCCTTTAGATTTTGAACTCCTTCAAGATATCAAATTCACCCTTCTAATAAATAATTATAATAACCATGACCTAGAGCTAAACGATATGCATAGGTCTGTTTACGATTTTTTTTTACATCATACGACATGGAAGTTCAGCGGAAGCCATGGGGTAATCCAAATATACACACTCAATTTTTACATTTATTTTTAATATTAGTGAGAAGTCCCAGCCACCTTCCTTCTAGATCACCTCTTGCAATCTGTTAGGCATAAAAGATTCATGGTTTCTGACGATCTGTGGTCGGTTGTGGAAGAGCTTCCATTGTGTTCCCAGTGGTCCATAAGTTGATCTGGTCTCCTCTTCCTCTCAGGCTCCAAACATTTTACCAAATTAGCCTAAATATTCCTCAGTGAGGTTCATGTCTGTATCCTTACTTGGCCAGTCAAGCAATTGCAGATCCTCTCGACCTTGAAACCATTCCTGGACTATTCTGGCCGTATGGATGGGGCAGCGTCGTGAATAAAATGACAGGAGTAGGTGGGGAGGAATAATTTCCGCTGTTGAAGTGAAAGAAGTTAGAAATCATGAAGAATTTCAATGTATTTTTCACCAGTGAACCTACCACTCAACCCTGGTGATATCATCCATGCAATGTAAGAAGATCCAGCCCCACACACGTTTACTGTGACATTGCCCATTCCTGGTCACCTCGTAAATGTTTCTTCTGTAATATCTGAAGGGAAAAAATCTTATTTTTAACAATTTACGCTTTGCTTTTCGTAATAAGGAAAATAATGCTATATCGTTAGGGGAACTAAAATGCTAAGTAACAACCCTTGCAATAAGTTAAGAATGTTTATTCATTTGCAAGGATTAATACTTATAATAGCATCAAGTTTGATCTGCAACGGTCCGTTATGATATGATATTCTTTAATTCAGTAAACAGGCTGTACTCTATACTATAAGTTTGCCTACGTGATTATTCATAACATTAATAATGCATTTGCTTAACGCCTGAAAGCTGGCCATAGTAGAACTAATAGGGGGTTTTCAATGAAGAATTTTTATTTTCATACTTCTCGTGGCAATATAATTCAATTAGCGGAAAATACATGGTTATTGACATAATTATTATCTTTTGATTATAATATTACCCTTGCTTATAATTATTATAGTCTGACTGTTATTAATGATTATAGAAACTCACCTTATATTACTCTCTCTTCAGTTATGTATTCTGCGTGACTTCTGCTAGTAAAAGACCTTTCGTCACTGCATACGACTCGAGACCAAAATTCCATATCCTCCCCCACAAACTGTTGGACAAAGGCAAGCTTATCAGCACGATGCCGTTCGGCGAGAAATTCCCTCTTGGCAGGAATTCTATGAGGTACTCCTGCCTCATGCAAACGTCTTCGCACCGTCATAGCCGAAACATTTAATGCCAGACGTTCACGAATAGCAATAGTTTTTGGTAAAAGGATCTTCTTCTGCTTGCTCGTCGAATGTCGTCGTTATCCTAACGGGTGGTCCATTCGTGGTGGAGGTCTTCGCACTGAAATACGTAATTAACATGCAGATACCTAGATAATCAAGATTTATTATAGCCTGTTTGCTTATGGGAACGCTGTTTGGTATTCTGGGAAGTAAAGAGAAAGAATCACTATTAGAGTTCAACAGGACCAAGGCAACTGTAATTTAGGTTTCATAATTTCACGGGTTTATAAGGTTTATAGTCTAAAAAATTAATAAATAAATGAAATAAATAAATGCTATCCAAAGTCGGTCAATTTCCCAGTCTAATCGTGCCCCCTTTTCCATTTATTTACTTTGTAGGGGAGACGTCAAGACGCTGTGCAACAGCGCGTATTGAAAGCCCACTTTCTCGTAGAGCGACGATCTGCGCCCGGAGACAACTATATGTTGCTGTTCATTTGGAGACTGTAACGTATACTACTAGCAGAGGACAGATAACCTATCAAAATTTATACAACACCTCAGTCTAGCCATGATTGGGTGACAAACTTGTCAGCGTGTAATAGGGGTGCTGTAGCAGTGATATCGTTATCACTGAACAAAGTGATATATTAAATCACACGATTACTGGGACTGATTGATTGATTGGCTGTTACTGGCATTGCAACATCTCAGGTCATTATTTTCATTGATAGCGTTTAAAATTCTGTATGTCTTCAGAATGATAAATTGTTAATTGTCTGTTTGAAGCACTGTTTACTAAAGGTGGTGCTGTTCTTCTCTTAACGTGAATTCCACTAATCAGCTTTCGAGCTGTTTTAGTGTATAAGAGGTTGGAGGTGGCAAACTTGTAATAAGTATTAATCCTCACAGATGAATAAACATTATCTTAATGCAGGGGTTGTTACTTAGCATTACATTTCCCCAAACGATATATCATTATTTTCCCAGTTACGGAAAGCAACACGTAAATTGTAAAAAATTCAGATTGTTTTCCTTCAGATACCACCGAGGAAACATTTACGAAGTGGCCAGGAGTGGCTTGTAACCGTAAACGTGTGGGTCTGGATTTCCTTACATGGTATATGTGATATCATCAAGACTGAAGGGTTTCACCAGTGAAAAATACGTTAAAATTCTTCAGGATTTCTTCCTCCCTTCACTTCACCAGCGGAATTATCCCTTTCCACCTAGCCCTGTCATTTTCATTCATGACCGCTGGTCCCATCCATACGCCAGAATAGTTCAGGAATGGTTTCAGGTTGAGAGGATTTGAATTGGTTGACTGACCAAATAGGGTGCAGACATGAATCCCTTAGATCCCGCCCAGAAAGATAAAGTCGATTTATTAAAGATTGAACAGTCCACAGGTGCCCCGAGAGAAGCCGAAGTGCAGTGGAAAAATAACTGAATTTCTAATCAGTTTTATCCCGTGTATACATAAAAAAAATTTTATTTTTGTTCCCATTATTTTTATGCTCATCCATTTCGTATGAAGTAGCTACTGACGCATATCTTCTGTAATGTAATTAAGCAGGTTAGGGGTAATTACGTTTCCTTTATGTTTATTACAATTAGAATCATAAGTACCTGACCAGTTATCGAATTACAATTACAACTTCAATTACAAGATGGGGAACAATATCAAATACAATCATTAGTATTATTTCACAATTTTAATATTTCAATATTGTAATCACAGCTACAAATACATATATAAAATTTATTACTCAATTACATTTCGCACACCTATTTCATTAAGTATAAATTAAAAACAAACGCAGTTACAATCAACTTCAAAACGTGTAATTAAAAGCATTACAGATAAATGACAATTACTCCAAGCCCTGAATAAAAGGTAAGTGTTTATTTGTAATTGGTAAAACTCTCTTACTGTGGGTTTCACAGACAATGCAGTCACGTTTTTGGTCGATAACACTGTAATGAAGACTGGTATTAGTACGAGATTTTGCTATAATTTTTCAATATAATCAAGGCTTTAACTCTAATGACTGTCCGGTAAAAATGCTCAATTTTTATTTGTAACACATAGCAACTATAACCAGTTACCTATTCAAACCAATCTGTAGGCAATTGGCGGCTCTCTCTTTGCTAAAAAAAAGTTGAAAGTTGTGTGCCAAACGGATTTCTGCTACCATGCCGACAGATTATGTTCCTAGGCGGCCATCTCTTCTTCCCCTTCGTAATACAAGCATATGGCTGATACCCTGAATCTAAATGAAGATTGCGAAGGAGGTAACCAAACACAGTATAACAGTAGCTTTACCATCAATCACAGTGTCTATCGTTTTACTACTCCACCATACATGCAGATATCTCTCACTCTAATAATTGTAATCATTTACTCCTATCCCAAGTCAATAGTCACTAAAGTAAGAAAAAACATTTTGACCTTAAGATAAAAATAGTTACTACTGCTGCTGCTGCTGATGCTTAGAATAGTAAAACAAACTAAAAAAAATGCTATATTACTGGTTATCATTATTATTAACAATTAATTATTATTGTTCCCTTGTTTTCAACGTAGACCAAAAGTAATATATCCATGCCTAAGGTAAGGTAGTACGGTACGGAATTTGCACATTTTTTCCGTACCTGAACTGTACCGTGCCGTACTTTGGTAAAATTGTCGTTGCGTAATTCCGTACCGTACACATAGGCTAAATATCAACCGTACCAAACCGTACCTAGCTGGCAGGTAACAACAGAGTGAATCGTTAGATATATACGACATTGTAAATTATTATTATTAGATTAGATAGATAGATAGATAGATAAAAAAATCGTACATAATATACTTAAACTTAAGTAACATTCAGAGAGAGAGAGAGAGAGAGAGACGGAGAGAGGAGAGAGAGAGGGGAGGGGGGAGGCGGGAGAGAGGTGAGGTAGGAAGAGGAACAGTGGCATCATTTGCTCTTTTTCCTCAAATATAAATAAATAATTAGACAATAGAAATCCTTCAGTGTTGTTCATCACCGAGAATTTAAATTCTCCAAATGTATATATTTGATTTATATTATACACCCCCATTTTTTTTCTCTCATTCAGATATGAACCGTAACATCGTTTGAGGTGTTTGATCAGGCCATGTCCCCACCTGCAACGTAATGGGAATAGGGTGGGGTGTGTGCATGGTATGGGTGATGTGTTCCATATCGAGGGACGATTTACAGCAGCTAAGTATGTTGAGCTGCTGCAAACCTTCTTGCCTTCGTTGCGAGAAAGGAATTTTCCCTTCCCACCAGGGCCCATCCTGTTCATGCACGACTGGAGTCTCATTCACACTGCTCGCGTTGTTCAAGAGTGGTTTGCCGGACAGGATAACCTGCTTCTTCTTGAATAGCCGAGCAAAGGAGCAGATATAAATGTGATTGAACACGTGCGGGCCCAGATGGTGAACACATGGAAAATGGAACATGAGAGAACAACACAGCAACTCATGGCTCACATCAACTCTCAGTGGGAAATTTGTAGACGGAGACCGCAGCAAATTTTCAACCTTGTTCATTCGATGCCCAACAGATTGAGGAAGTGACTGAGAGAGAGGGTGGATGGTCAAGGAATTAGATCGTATAATATGAAATGTTTTTTATATTTTTTGTAATAGGACATAAAATGTTCTCATTTTTGTTCTCACTACTTATTTGATTATATGTTTTAATAAACATAATTCACAACAAGTTTTTTATTATAACCATGATATTCTTGATATAATATTCGAAGTATCTGTGAAAAAAAATGGCCATAATGCCTCCATACAATATTGAGAGTATTGCACTAAACTTTCCTACTTACTCGGGCCCCACATGTTTTTTGATGTGTCCTCCTAATCACCGTTTCTTGTTAGCAGCATTGAATTATAGAACTGAATAACTCACCGAGCACTGTTTTCATACAGTGAGGTCGGTAACAGTATTGGCAAATTGCCTTACCTGTATACTTTGTTCACTGGTGTGGCTGATACAGATATAATACTTCGCTGCTTATTTTCGCTTATTAGCTTCTTGGAGTCTATTAAAATAGTTTCTATTATTTGAAATGTAATGCTTTATATCCTACTGATATTTTCATTGTAGTATCTGTGGTTAAAACCTAAGTTATATGAACAAGAGTAAAAATGCGGCATATTTTTTGGCCGTTGTTGTTGTTTCTGAGTATAGGGGTCATATGCTCTGAACGATATTTTAAAGGGTAAACTGTCAATTCAGTAGATGGTACTCTCTTTATGTCAGCCACTATAAGGAAAGCCAAATGACTTCACACTATCACCTGAGATCAAAACGAAATATATAGTCTATAATATATCAGGTCAACCACGTCATATGACGTGTTGCAGAAAGTCGTCCCACACAATGTTGTTTGGGTCAAGTGACGTTCTTAAGTTTTTAAATTTGCGCGCCTTCATAGCTTATTGTATCGATATTGTTTCTGTACTACTTAGTGCCTTATTAGAGGTCTTGCTGGCTTTTGCACTGCTCGTCTTCCATTTGTATGAACTGCGCGGGGGAGGTGGGGTAAGTGTGGCCTTAGGAGGTTGTCAGAAATGTCAAACCAGCTAATCCTGTGTAGCAAAGGATTGGTGGAGATAATTTTTTGCCGCACACCCTTCGATTTTGGATGAAAGTATATCAGGAATAAAGTTTTTATTGTAATTATTCTATAATGGAACTAACTGTAGAGATCCAATCGTTAATTTCATGTTACGAAATGGGGTAATATAGTAAGCGAACACTCAAGGGAACAAGAGTGGTATGACATTATAGTATTCAGAGTGAGAAATTTCTTTGCTTTTTTTTTTTTGTTATGCTTATGGGTATTCTCAGGAAGGGCAATCTTCGATATTACTGGGTCACTGATCCTCTCCTGAATACACTAATGACATATCAGAACTGCATACCGAATGCAGGGGTTATTCTAGATGGCATCATGTCACTAAGTTAGCTAGTATAGCTGAGAGAGAGAGAATTATAAGTTAGCTAGTATAAGAGAGAGATAGAGAGAGAGAGAGAGAGAGGAGCTAAGTGCCGGAGACTCTCAACACATTCATTGAGTTTTTGGGTATATTCAATCAAGTGCTGCTGCGCTTCTCTTTATAGCTTCCTATTGTAGAATTTGTAGGAAACACACTATAACTAATGCTGTAAACTTGGCTTACATGATAAGGTTAAAATATCCTGTTATAATGTTCGTGATTTTCGTCAATACCAATATAACTTTAAAATGTTGATACACTTTAAGTATTGTGTAATGAATATGACCGATGTATAATAATAGACACGGTGGTAAGATAACGTCTTGGCCGAAAGTTAAATGGAACCTAAATAAACAAACTTATATTACAAGTGAGACAACAATCTTCATTACAACTATATAAACTGCTCAGATTTCTTTTTTTATTGTACTCCTATGTAGTGGTGTGTGTGTCTTTCTCCCACCATAGCCTAATAACTCCAAACGAACTCAGAGCTTATTGGGGGAACTCTTGCTAGCAGAAGAAGGAGTTCTCCCCCACATCTCCCTCAGTAAACACTGTTACCAAGTAATTTTTCGAAGTCTCTCAAGACAGTGTACCAAGTAAACCTGTGTCCAACTGTAAGTACTAAATGGCTCAGGTAGCATTAGTGCGCTACGTATATATACGTACTAAATGATTAAAGGGTTAATCAAGCAATGTAGTATTCCTTTCTGTATAAACTTGGAGTTTATACAGAAAGGAGTGAGCTTTAATATGCAAGGCTAAAAGCAAGTAATGTGTAACGTTCCCCTATGTGTCCATAGCCTCAGCACTGATGCTAAAATGCAATCTCTTTGCAGAAAAATATCGTGCCTGATTGTGAGAGAAATATAGGAAACCCCTGAATACGACGCTTCCATTTAAATAACCCGCTTTGCACAAATCATATCTCTGGGTCATTTCCCAGCCCCGTGTTTCCGGTGGACCTGCAATTAGCCACCTTCCATTAATTTCTGGACCTACACTTATTTCAAATGTAAATATAGTTTATTGAAACTAAAGGCCAGAGTTTTATGCAAATACCTCCTTTCAGTCATATCGGTAGATTTTGTTTGTTATAAACCTCATCCTGCCTTACAAGGCCATTTTAGGAAGGTCACATCCCCGCATTGTATACTGTGGAATGAGCAGTTTATTATATAATGGCGACCTTTTGCTAGAATCGTGTGAAAAATAATTTTCATTTTCTAGTCGTAGCGATCGTTAGACTGGTATCACGAAGAGAAACAAATCTGAATTCTTTTTAATATTTTTGGAGCAGTGTGAGACAAGGTTTCCAAAAATCTCCACAACAGGTAAAGAGTAAAATCTTTTATTTACTCCCTAGCTATTTGTGTAGTTAGGGGTGAATAAAATCTGACTCCATTAGGAATAGCGATAATAAGATATTAGAACCACACGCATGCCAATAACCTAGAGAGAGAGAAGTTTTAACCTTACCTTTTTTATTGTTAATGTAGTATTGCATGAAACACATATAGGTGTTTAGGGAGTGCGATAAATACCAGTGCCATATTTCAGTGTAAATCGTCGAATCGCGTGTCGTGAAGATATTCTGTAGCTAGGCTTTTACAAAAGAATGCAAGCTGTTCATTGTTGTCTGGGCGCATTATCTCTCTCTCTCTCGCAGGTCTAGACAAGAGGGTCCCCGGAGAAATCCCTGGCCACAAGTCCAATCAAGTCCTATCACATTGCATCCCCGTTTATGAAAAAGGAAAAGAAGAGTAAATAAGCTAAACAAAGAAAAAAAAAAAAAATGTTAGCGTAAATTCTGTGTAGAGAGAATAAGTAAGGGCAAGTACCTATCGTCTTTCCTCAAAGGGCAGCTACTTAAGGGTACGTGTTGGTTTTTCCGTCTCAGCCTTCCCCTGAATTCCCCTGCCACGGCCTTGGATTAAGAAATAGGTGTGAATCCTCTTAATTCCCTCCCCTTCTGTCTTGCTGGCCCGTTTGAAGGCCAAACTCCGGGGATATAAATTGGCGAGTTAGAATTGGTAGGTCTTAGTTTCACAAGGGAAAACAGAGTTGCAAAAAGGGTATTGTATCACAGGAGTTCTGTGGAATCAGTAGTTATGCAGCGGTGAGAGAATTTATATTTTGGTTCTTCATCTTCCCTTTAGTTGATTACGACGCTAACATAAAATACGACTTCTGAGCATTGCCAGCATTGAAAGGAGAAGACAGAACAAAGATTTGCGCTGGTAAAAAAGGATTTTTTTTATCCCCCTTTCGTCTTCGTCCTTGAGACGATAAAAAACCCATACATTGTCTGTGAATATGTGGCAAAAATCCAGCATTCACACGGAGGTTTCTGCGTTTAGGAAATTCATTGCTGAATCCACTACGGCGTTGACTTTCCGCCGCACTACACACCGGTAGTAACTGTAAATTACAGAGAGTTTTACTGCGATTTTCACTATTATCGGGCATGAGTTTTGGCCGCACTACGCGCCATAGTAACTGTAAATTACAGAGATTTTTTTCACCGATGTTCGTCAGCATGAGTTTTCCCCCGCACTACGCGCCAATTAATTGTATTTACATGGATTTTAATATTAATCTACTTGACTGTTACAGCTTAGTTGCACTGTTATTTACCGGGATCTAACTTGATTTACGACCACATTTTGCGTTTCCAAGTCACCTGCGTGAGTTTTCCATACCACAGTGGATTTCATTTACAGTCCTCTTGCCCTACCAGTTTCTCTACGCCGCCCCCTTGTGTGAAGCATTTACAATTGGTTTGACTAGCATTTCCACGTCACCTGTTTGTGAGTTTTCCGTACCAGAGTGGATTTCATCAATACTATTAGACTGCCCTCCCCATGTTAACTGCGTGAGACATTTACAATTTGTTTTACTATTATTTCCCATCCCATATCACCAGCATGAGATTTTCACGTTACATGGAGGACATTTTCAGTCTTTTGGCTGTCATCTTGTCTGCTTCTGCAGATATTCCAGCCGTAAGGATCTTTGTTATTTCCCTGGTAATGTGTTGAGTATTGCACATACCCCTGGCGACATTTGCAGTTTTTGCAACTGCCTTCCATCCTATTATTCTCAGGCTAGACTACTAGTATTTTACTGCTGAGAAGATGGCCAGTAATGCAGCACTGGAGAATGTCAGGGCCCTCACCAAAGCCGGAAGAGCCATGGTGCTGGAGGGCACAAAACTTATCAATTGGGTGAACAATAAAGTGAAAGAAGCTGCAGAGAGAGCATACCAGGCAGCCGAAAGGGAGAAGGAGAGGGAAGCACTATAGAAAAGAGAAGCAGCTGAGAGAGAAGCACAAGAGAGAAGAGAAGCAGCTGAAAGAGCATTCCAAGCAGCTGAGAAAGCATTCTAAGCAGCTGAAAGGGAGAAAGAGAGAAGCCCGGAGAGAGAGAGAGAAACTACAGAGAGAGCACATCAACTTGGCTATGGCAGTCCAGAGTGCCACTCTGGCACCCCTAAGTGCCACGCCCCCTGCGCCCTCTCCTTCACACTTTCACCTCCACAGCATGGGCACCCTCATTAGGACATGGGACAATAGCAAACCCGACACCTGGCTTGATCATGACGAGCAGGTATTCGAGAACTTCAATCCAACCCCTGCTTGGCATGCATCTCGCTGACAGAGGGCGGACTGTATTCGAGGTCCTCCCCCTGAATGAATGACAAGATCTCGCCCTCATCCAAGAGGCAATCCTTGAGGCTTACGAGCTAACCCAAGACTGGTGGAGGCAGAAGTGGAGGAGCATGCCTAACGAGGAT
This sequence comes from Macrobrachium nipponense, assembly GCF_015104395.2. Lineage (NCBI taxonomy): Eukaryota > Metazoa > Arthropoda > Malacostraca > Decapoda > Palaemonidae > Macrobrachium > Macrobrachium nipponense. The sequence continues at coordinate 52,711,202 of NC_087209.1, forward strand.
AACCAAACATGGACAGAGTGGGTAGCCAAGAAGACGCTGGCACTCCATAGGTGGATGAAGGCCTCCGACACAACATCTGTTGAGGAGGTCTTAGAACTTTTGCACCTAGAGGACTTCCTTTCCTATGCTCCCTCTGATCTTGCCACCCACTCCTGCTGCCACCTCATAGTCTACCCAGTGCCCCAATAATCCTCCACAGAAATCTGTGTGTGGGTATTGCCATAAACAAGGGCACACCACGGAGTAGTGCCTCTCAAAGGTTCATCCTCCTCAGCAAGCTGCCAGTACTCCTCAGAAGAAATTCCACATCATCATAATAATAAGAATAACAGCCATTGGAACAGAAACAAGCCCAGGCCTGATTTTAGCAAGAGTGCATGGGCACACTGCTGCCTGGGCAGGATGCCCCAAGAAAGCTCCTGTTTCTGCTATTGCTAATGGCAGTGATGAATCCTTCAGCTCTAGGCCCTCCTGCTCAGGGGCCTATATTTGTCACACCTCCCAGAGGTTGCTATCCTGGCCACCAGGTCCGGGCTTTTCAACGACACTGGTAAACAGAGGTATCCATCATGCAAGAAGATAAATTCCTTAAGGAGCTCAGGTTGATAGGTACCAATTCATCACGATTGAGAGCCTCAACCATGTCAAAATGTTCTTGCCTGCTGTCCGGTTGAGAGTCACAAGACCTCACCGCTCTAAGATATGTACCCTGGCAGTAGCAACCTATGTTCCAGGAGGTTATGACGTCCTGCTAGGACAAGATTTTAAGTCTCCTCCTACCTTTGTACCATATCAGGGCCCCCTCACTTACATAGCTCAAGACCCATTCCATGGGCTTCCAAGAACTACCTCTGCACGGCCAGTGCCACTTGAAGGTACCAGGCAGTGCCAGGCTCCGTCCCTCATGGACATTGAGCCACATTCAAATCCTGAATGCCAAGATTTTAAAAGGACGATGCCACAGCAGCTCACTCTCAGAAATTTCAGAGAGATTTCAAAAGCCAGACGCCTCTAACCTGCAGAACACCACTCCTCCCCTTTTGGCCCCCTGCTCCCCTGGGGATCCCACACATGTTATTTTACCATCCATAGTGAACAGGAACAATCGGCAGATGAGAAGACAATAAGACCAAGTATTTCCACGTACTATGAGAGTAATTTCTATTGCAGTCAGTGAGTCGTTTTTGCCTCTTGTCTGTATTTCGTTTCATTCTTCCACGTTCAGCTTCTCACGCCCCAATTTTGGTTCAATACTGTAATTAATTCCCCTTGTGATGCTAGTAATGATATTAAACATCCCACCCTAGTTAATCAAGCAACGTAGTATTCCTTTCTGTATAAGCTCCCAGTCATTTTATGTCCCCTTGAGTGAGCTTTAATATGCAAGGCTAAGAGCAAGTAATGTGTAATGTTTTCCCACATGTCCATCGCCTTAGTACTGATGCTAGAATGTAATCTCTTTGCAGAAAAATATTGTGCCTGATTGTGAGAGAAATACTGGGAACCCTTGAATACGATGCTTGCATTTAAATAACCCGCTTTGCGCAATTCATATCTCTAGGTCATTTCCTAGCCACGTGTTTCCGGTGGACTTGCAATCAACCATCTTCCATAATAATATTGTTGGAAGGAGTTTTGAAGCATTTTTACAATTTTTTTCATTGTAATTTCTTTAAAATTATGTATTTTGATTTCCCACAGGCATCAAAGAAAAAAGGAACACAGCAACTTTAATTTTGTCAAGTTATATTGTAAATATATGGTTATTCAAAGACAAGAATGTACCTGGACGTTTGATTATAAAGAAAATAGAAGATTCCATTATACGAAACCAAGAAGATATCAAAGCTATTTTAAAAGACAAATTGTTAAAGCATTTCACAAAGAATTTTGTAACATTGAAAGCAATGTCTTCTAGATGAAAATGTATGTAGTTCGAGATTTGTTGTAATTTTTTGTAAATATTTTATACTGAATAAAAACATAAAAAAAAAAAAAAGTTCCAAGGAGCCTTCCCCGAGTTCACGCTGATGAATACTCTGGTTCGAGATCTAGGAAAAGTACAAATCATTTCAAAATTTTGGTATGCTTTTGTAGGAAAATTGTAGGAAAAGAATTGCAAACTTAAGAAAATTTTCCATCATATAAAAACAAGAAATATTAATCATAATCTCACTTCAACCATTCCTGCTTTTGCTCTGATTAATTTACCGGAATATCCATGACTTTCAGCATTTCGAATTGCGACTGAAGTAACACAAGGCTACACACAGTTTCACTTGATTTTCTGATGGAAGCGGTTTTTGGTGATGCCTGTCCGAACAGTCACAAGTCGTTTCGTACACTTGCCGTTCATGCAGTAATTCAGTTATCAGTTTCATTATAATACAGATTATTTTCCAACCATTTACTCTATGAAGAGAATAAAAAGTCGATACAAAATGGTAACCCAAAACCTAAGCACTACTAATGGTTGCACGAGTAACTAAAATCTCGTGCATGAGGTGACAGTTGCCCTCGTGTCTGCCTGATGACTGAAAACAGTTTTCATTTCTGCCCCACAATTATGTGTAGTACCTTCCTATCAACATTTGTTTCAATATAAACTCATACTATTGTTTTGCTTACGTAACATCTCTCCAATGATTTTCTTTTTTATTATTCACTGTATATACCAGTCTTGTCTAAATACATTTACTAAAATTGCTGGCTTCATCTGTTCTTAAGCCTGAATACTAGATGCTTCATTATATAAAAAAAAAAGTTCCTCAAAATTACATCTAAAATGTTTTGTGTTTTATTCACAAGCCATTTTTCTAGATTCTTAAAACCTTTGATTTATAATAGCCCTGTTGTAAATTTATTTGTACATATACATTTTCTAACCTTTAACGAAGTCACTGCTAAGAGCTACAAAGTAACTATACCCCATTTTATTTAGTATAAGCTCTGCAGAAAAATTAATATTATATTGTGAATAACTGATTAAACTTTACATAGCAATTTAAAATATTTGATAGATAGATTTAATAAATAGATTTAACTGTCCCTTCAAATTATTTAAGAAATTATTTTTAATTTTGATTTGGGGAGTGATAAGACCATTGACCTGACATAGGCCTTTTCGAGGGGTAAGCTTAGGCCGGGCGCGGTTTTTGGGCCCTTTGTTCAAAACAGACGGCGAGCGAAGAAGGGCGACAACTAGTTTTTTCGGCGACTTTTCACCCTTTAAGTTTAATTTACGTTGTGTAGGGTTTTAGAAATTAATAACCCTTTAAATAATTGGTTTGTTATGATCTCCTTTCCTGTTTGTACCTATCCTAAAACCTTCATCCTATACCCGAATATCCTTATCTGCAACCAAAACTTTTAACAGCCTTCGTCACTGATCGGTTCGACGGAAAATTCACGGTAAGTGGAATAACATTTCTTATCAACGTACCAATTTATTTCCACCACGAATGCGATTAGAGGTCGCTGGGTTTGCTGATTAAATATATAGGATTTGTTTTTAGTTTACGCGTGAATTAAGAGGTGTGTGTCCAAACTGGGTTAACTTGAAGGTAGGTCAAAATACTAATTTTCCACAAAGACTAGACCGCCATTATTGGACGGCTGATTTGAGCCAACGGACTTTTCGTTAGGAAGCTGTTTCGTCTTTTTAACGTTTAACTTACATATTTAACTTAACTTACTTATTCAAGACGTAATACACTTTTGTTTTCTTTACCTTGACTGAAATTTTAAGCCCTTTTACATAGTTAGGCTATTGTAATATTGGAGTTTGTGAGAATTAATTAGGCATAGACTCAGATTGAATAATTTTACAAAGGCTTATCATATTATATGGGCGTAGTAATAAATTTAGTCGAAATTAGGTCTGTCTGTTTACTTAGCATTACTATTCGGGATTAGTTTACTTTAATTTTGCTTTAACCGGGTCGGAACTTAATTGAATTCTGGGACCAAACTGAACTACCCTGGGAATTTTATGGCCTTGGTTTGATTTATTCATAGCCCTATTTAGATCAATTGCATTTACCTGAATTACTTTTACCGGACTTTAACTAGCCTACTAAGCTTACCCAAGCAAATTATTAATCCTTTGGATTTTCTGGCACAAGTCTGAAAACACGTTAGGCGCACGGAAGAATTGTGTGCTTAACAGCCCGTTTCATACCATTTACTAAATTACTACTAGAGAACACTCAGTGGAAGGAATTACCCTTGTAATTTTGTAGGGTATATTCCTTCGATCTTCCCACTGAGCGAAACAAATTTCCCACAAAGGAAGATTGGCATCCCCAGCGGGATGTAAGGCCTGTGTTGTTGTCCAGGGATTTTTTGTCTTGTTACCTTTTAAACTCATAAAATGTCTGCGACACAATTAGCATATTCCCTCCGACTTTATGGGAGGAAACCTGCAAGGATCTATTGCACCACCGCTGCTGACTTGATTCAAAGGGCAAGTGATGTTGAGTCCTCGACCTTGGAGACATATCGTCTTAGGCTTGTTTTAAAAGGGAGTCTCAAATAAAGAAGTATGAAAAACTCAACTTTAAGTACTTAGTTCAACTTGGAGAAGAGGGGTTCTCTGAGCAAGACCCTGATAGAACACAGCTCACTGCAAAGTGGCGTCATGACAACCAAGTCATCACAGAGAGCACTGAAGTTTTGGAGAAACTAAAAATCATTTGCATGGAAGCCAAACCCCAGAGTATTGTGACAGAGTTTAGGCCATGGCATAAGGTTAAGTTGCCGTCTTTATCACTACCAGAATTTGAAGAGACCGATGGAGAATGGCCCCCCTTTTGGGATGTTTTTCGAGTCTCCTAAGTTCGAACTTCACTCTCGTCCAGACTTGAGAGCTGTTGACAAATTTAATTACCTGAACGGATGTTTGAAGGGTGAAGCTCTAACTCTGATTAAAAATATTCTTGTCACGAATGAAAACTATTTAGACGCCATTGACCTGTTGAAGAAAACTTATGCTAATCCAGAGAAAATAACCTCATCTCTAATTTGTCAACTAGCAGGCCTGCCTATTCCTTCTGCAGATCTGGATTCACTACGTGGCTTCTGGGCTAAACTTGAACAATATGTTAGAGGCATAGAAAGAAACAAACCTAATTCGGATCACTGTACCTGGACGCTTGGACCTCTAGTTTTTCAAAAACTACCTGGCAAGGTGAAAGAACAAATCCAAAACAAGTGTGGACGGGACTACCCCTCACTCCTAGATATTAGAGAGGAGCTAGGAAAGATAATCCTGACATTGTCTTCCTTGGATTTTGAACCCAGGGATAAGAACAAGGATTACTCCCATAGAAAACCCAAGCCTAACCAAAGTTCCAATAAACCAGGTAATCAGACCAAATCTCAGGTTAGTTCTTACACCCCTAAGAAAAACGAAGTTACGAATCTGAGTATTTCTGTCACTCCAGGACAGCCTAATAAGACCGCTAGAACTCAAAGTTGTGTATTCTGTGATAGACCAGAACATAAAGCCTACCAGTGTGACATTTACAAGACCACGCAAGAGCGCATTTCAAGACTTACCGCACAAAATCGTTGCGTGAAATGCACTTCACCTAACCATAAGACAACCGATTGTCTTGTGAAGTTCCACAAATGTCTGTCGTGTAAAACTGGACTACACCATTCAGCATTGTGCCCTGACTCCTCAACTGAGGTCTCTGCTGTGAACTATTGTGGAGACAATGACAGTGACAAAGACTTAAAGTCACAAACAAGTGGAATTCTCCCTACCGCCTTAATGAAAGTGGTGTGTCCGCCCTCAGGCAACACCAAGGAACTTAGATCACTGTTTGATTCTGGGGCGCAACGCACCTTCATCACACAAGAGGCAGTGGAAGAGTGTAAACTTGTACGAGACAATCCTGTCCAACTGAGCATCAGTGGGTTCTGGATACCAAAGAACCTAGATATAGTACGGTCACTGTACCTGTCAGGGTAAACGATGACAGCCTTGTAACTTTAAAGGCTATTGTCGTACCTAAACTACCTCAGAGCGCTAGGCCTCGGGGACTCTGTAAGATAGTGTCTGAACTGAAGAGCCAGAATGTCACCCTAGCTGATCCTAACTTGTCAAGTAGTCAGATTGACCAGGTGAAACTGCTTGTTGGCATAGATCACTACTTTGACTTTATCCATTTTTCCACAAGCAAACGGAGTGAACCTGATTGAGTCCTCCTTAGGATATCTGGTCGCTGGTAAACTGCCTAGTAAATGCACAACCCTATCAGTGCTTCATTCTGTAACTGTAATGAGACTAGCAGTTGATGAACCTTCCAAAGCTGCTCTAGAGTACCACTTGAGATGTCTGATAGCAAATTTGCTGAAGACCCCATCCAACAGCTTTGGACCCTAGAATCAGTCGGAATCGTTGATCAAGGATAGTCACCTGAGGATAAATTTGTACTGGAAGAATTCAAGAATTCCATCAATATGGTTGAAGGACGATATGAGGTATCTCTCCCCTGGAAAGTCGATAAGAAACAACTCCCTACCAACTTACACTCTCGAGGAAAAGACTGAACAGTACTATTCACAAGCTGAAACAAACTAATAAGTATCTGGAAATTTATGACCAGATCATCAAAGAACAACTGTCCCTCGGCTTCATTGAAACAGTGCCAGAAGAAGACCAAAAACGGACAAATGTCCATTATTTACCCCATTTACCTGTGATTAAGGATTCAACTACAACGCCCATTCGTATTGTATTTGATGCAAGTGCCCGGATGGACAAGCAGGCCCCTAGCCTGAATGATTGCTTATACTCTGGCCCATCCTTGACTAGTCATTTAACCGACTTGTTGTTGAAATTCCATCTCGACCCATTTGCGGTATCGGCAGACATCAGTAAAGCCTTCTTACGGGTAGGCCTCCAACCTAGGGATGTGATTATACACGTTTCATTTGGCTAAAAGATCTTAACAATGAAAAGGACCTTCAAGCCTATAGGTTTAGATCAGTTCTCTTTGGAGCAACCTGCTCGCCTTTTTTACTCCAGTCAACCTTGCAACATCACTTTGAAACCTACCCCACTTCACCTGAAGTTAGTTTCCTCATGACCAAATTTTATGTGGACAACTTAATTGGTTCCTTACCAACAACAGTCAGCCACTCTACAGCCTTTACAAGGTTGCAAAGGAAGTCCTGTCAGATGCCGGAATGCCTTTAAGAGAATGGATCAGTAATGACCCAACCTTCAATGAAATGGTAAAACAAGAAGGTGATGGAACAACAGAAGGCTCAGATCTTGTCAAAGTTCTAGGACTTCATTGGAACTACAAGACTGACCACTTAAGCATAAAACCCTCTACCTTTGAGGAAGCTCCGCTTACCAAACGGCTACTTTTGAGCAACCTTTCAAAAGTATTTGACCCTCTAGGATTGTTTGCTCCCATAATTGTACGAGCCAAAGTTCTTATGCAAAAGATCTGGAAACTATCTAAAAGGTGGATGATGTTTTGGCACCAGAACTTCAAGAAGAGTGGTCGAAGATCAAGAAAGACCTCGAGAACATATCATACCAGGATTTCCCACGCTTCACAGCCAACAGAGGGACCAACTACTCTCTTCACGTATTCTGTGATGCTAGTGAAAAGGCCTATGGGGCTGCAGCCTATTTGATGGACCAACACGCAGGTGCGAACCTAGTTTTCTCTAAAGCAAGAGTCGCCCCTCTCAAAAAGAAAAGCATACCACAACTTGAGCTGACTGCCAACTATAGTGCAGTCAAAATAGCTGACTACCTCAGAACCGTTTTCACTACCGATGGTGTCAAGATTACTGACACTGTCATATGGTCTGACAGTAAAGTTGCCCTACACTGGATTCAGAACAACAAATCTAAAAACATCTATGTCCGCAACAGGGTGAATGAGATAAGTCAGGTCACTGAAGTGAAGTACCTCTATGTACCTGGTGAAGAAAACCCAGCAGACCTTGTCTCTAGAGGAATTTCCATGCGGCAGTTTAAGAAAAGTCAAATTTGGTTCCATGGCCCAAGTTGGCTCCCGAACCCAGAGATGTGGCCAGAGCAGGCCAGATGTATCTACATGCTACCCACCTGAAACACCTGAAGAAGTTTTAACTACAGTTGTCAGTGAAGAAGCTACTTGTCCCATAGAGATCCGTAGGTTCGCTTCCCTTCCTAAACTTATAAATGTCACTAAGCTAGTAATTAAGTTCACTAGGCTCCTTAAACGTACCATTGGGAATCGTAAAACTAAGAACTCGGGACCCGTAAACTCTGAAAATGGCGAAGTACAGAACTCAGAAGCATTACGAATTCTTATTGGCTTCACACAGAGTCAGTATTTCCCAGAGGAGTTGTCATACCTTAACAAGAATTCCCACAAAATTCCAGCCAGAATTAAATGCCTAGGCTTGTTCCTGGATGAGAATGGACTTTTGCGATGCACTGGGAGACTACAAAATGCGGACCACCTTCCATATAGCAGTAAATTTCCTCTGCTTTTACCTCCAAATTCTCCTTTGACTGGACTTACATTCATTCAAGCACATGAAAATGTTCTTCATGCAGGCGTTCAAGACACAATTTGCAAGGTGAGAGAAGAATACTGGATACCAAGACTGAGACGTGTGTCAAGAAGATGAAAACGAAGTGTCACCTATGTAACCATCTGGAAGGACCTGCATTGCACAGGCCTCCTCCGCCACCTCTACCGGCTTGCAGAGTGAACAGTCTCCGGCCATTTGAGGTGACCGGAGTAGATTTGACTGGACAAATTCTTATCTGCAATCCTGCCACTAAAGAACTGGACAAGGTTTACATAGTCGTATTCACTTGTACCTCAACACGAGCTTGTCACCTAGAAGTGGTAAAAGACTTAACCACCACACTGCTTTTCTCAATTCCTTCAGGCGATTCACTGCACGAAGATCTTGCCCTCGTCGAATGATTTCTGACAACGCCACTAACTTCAAAACTGGTTCTTCCTTGATTCAGTCCTTGTATGATGACACTGACATACAGTCCACACTGACTCGGGAAAATTGTAAATGGACATTCATCACATCTAGGGCACCCCATCAAGGAGGCTTCTATGAGAGGATGGTTGGCAGTGTGAAATCAGCACTAAAGAAAGCTATATTCAAGAAGAGGATTAATTCTGACGAACTGAATACCATTGTCACTGAGATAGAGTGTCGTATTAACAATAGACCTCTTACATATGAGGATGCTACATCTCCAGATACCGTCGATGCCCTTACCCTTCTCACCGTTGTATGGCTACCGGTTAAACTCGTTACCCACTACCATAGACCGGACTACCTGAATGACCCAGATTTTGAGCTTGACCACAAACAATGTAATGAGAGATTCAAGTTTGTATCTCAGGTAATACATGCATTCCAAGAACAGTGGAGAAAGGAATACTTGCAGTTCCTGAGAGATAGACACTATTTCAACGGGGATCCAACCCAACCGTTCCAAACCAAGATTAAAGTAGGAGATGTGGTGTTAGTACATAATGACACCCCTCGTTGCATGTGAAAATTGGCAAGGGTCATTCAGCTGATGCCCAGCTCTGATGGACTGGTCAGAGTTGTGAAGCTACAGACCAGCAATGGAGAGACAACTAGGTCAGTTGACAAACTTTACCCGCTGGAGGTCTCTAAGCCAGAGGATATGTATACTGTAGAAGCTGCGGAGAAAAATTTAGGAGACAGTCAAAATTCTGAAGGATATCAAGCAGAAGAGAGACCGAAGAGAAGAGCCGCCACCAACTCGAGGCGATTCTTACAGCAGTTGATTAATGATGAAGCTGTTTAACCTAACACAAAACTGTGTGTTTTGTGTTATCTCCCCCGGGAGGATGTAAATTTATTTGTACATATACATTTTCTAACCTTTAACGAAGTCACTGCTAAGAGCTTCAAAGTAACTATACCCCATTTTCTTTAGTATAAGCTCTGCAGAAAAATTAATATTATATTTTGAATAACTTGATTAACTTTACTTAGCATTTAAAATATTTGATAGATAGATTTAATAAATAGATTTAACTGTCCCTTCAAATTATTTAAGAAATTATTTAATTGATTTGGGGAGTGATAAGAACCATTGACCTGACATAGGCCTTTTCGAGGGGTAAGCTTAGGCCGGGCGCGGGTTTTTGGGCCCTTTGTTCAAAACAGACGGCGAGCGAAGAAGGGCGACAACTAGTTTCGGCGACTTCGCCCTTTAAGTTTAATTTACGTTGTGTAGGGTTTTAGAAATTAATAACCCTTTAAATAATTGGTTTGTATGATCTCCTTTCCTGTTTGTATCTATCCTAAAACCTCATCCTATCCGAATATCCTTATCTGCAACCAAAACTTTTAACAGCCTTCATCACTGGTCGGTCGACGGAAAATTCGGTAGGTGGAATAACATTTCTTATCAACGTACCAATTTATTTCCACGAATGCGATTAGAGGTCGCTGGGTTTGCTGATTAAATATATAGGATTTGTTTTTAGTTTACGCGTGAATTAAGAGGTGTGTGTCCAAACTGGGTTAACTTGAAGGTAGGTCAAAATACTAATTTTCCACAAAGACTAGACCGCCATTATTGGACGGCTGATTTGAGCCAACGGACTTTTCGTTAGGAAGCGGTTTCGTCTTTTAACGTTTAACTTACGTATTTAACTTAACTTACTTATTCAAGACGTAATACACTGTTTTCTTTACCTTGACTAAATAAGCCCTTTTACAT
>NC_087209.1:52722454-52772454 GCF_015104395.2 Macrobrachium nipponense
ATGTAAAAGGGCTTATTTCAGTTTAAGATATTTCATATAAATAACGATAAGTGCCAAAATTTCAACCTTCGGTCAACTTTGACTCTACCGAAATGGTCGAAAAACGCAATTGTAAGCTAAAACTCTTATATTTAAGTAATATTCAATCATTTAACTTAATTTTTCAACTAATTGGAAGTCTCTAGCACAATATTTCGATTTATGGTGAATTTATGAAAAAACTTTTTCTTACCGCGCGGTAACTCTTCCGAAAATAATCATACATGCGATTGTGGTAATGTTTGCACCATTTTAAATTAGCCGTTACATAAAGTTTTATATATGAAAATGTGCGCATTTCATGCACAATACAACTAAAAACAACCCATGGTTGTAGCTTTTATCAATTTTGAAATATTTTCATATAAAAAATGATAAGTGACAAATTTTCAACCTTCGGTCAATTTTGACTCTACCGAAATGGTCGAAAAACGCAATTGTAAGCTAAAAACGCTTATATTCTAGTAATATTCAAGCATTTACCTTCATTTGCAACAAATTAGAAGTCTCTAGCACAATATTTCGATTTATGGTGAATTTATGAAAAAAATAACATTTTCTTTACGTCCGCGCGTAACTCTTCCGAAAAAAATCATACGTGCGATTGTGGTAATGTTTGCACCATTTTAAATTAGCCGTTACATAACGTTTTATATATGAAAATGTGCGCAATTTCATGTATAATACAACAATAAATAGTTGAAGGTTGTAGCTATTCTCATTTTCGAAATATTTGCATATAAATCACGATAAATAGAAAAAAAACCACGTTCGGTCAATTTGACTCTACCGAAATGGTCGAAAAACGCAATTGTAAGATAAAACTCTTACAGTCTAGTAATATTCAGTCATTTATCTTCATCGTGAAACAAATTCGAAGTCTCTAGCACAATATTTAAATTTACGGTGAATTTTTAAAAAAAACTTTCCTTCCCTCCGCGCGCGGATTCTCCGCCACAAATCTCCGAAATGCGTAAGTCCCATTCTCGGAATATTTGCTCCGTTTCATATTAGGCATTTCATAGAGTTTTATATATGAAAATGTGCGCAATTTCATGTAGAATAAAACGAAAAATATTTGAAAGTTGTAGCTTTTCTTATTTTCGAAATAATTGCATATAAAAAAAATATATATATAAAAAATTCGACATTCGGTCAACTTTAGCTCGTCAGATATGGTCGAAAACTGCATTTGTAAGCTAATATTCTTACAGTATAGTAATATTCAATCATTTTTCTTCATTCTGAAACATATTGGAAGTCTCTAGGACAATATTTAGATTTATGGTGAATTTTTGAACAAAATATGTGTTTACGTAAGCGCGTTACGAATTCATGCATTATTTTGTGATATTTATTTTCTCTGTGTTGCTTTTATCGTTTTACAATGTGTTATATACCAAAATGATTGAAATTTAGTGTACATTACAACGAAAAAAAAAGTAACTTGTTACCTTCAACCGTTTTGCGCACAGCGCGATTTGAATACAATTATATATGAAATTTCGTTTTTGCGCTATCATATATCGCATTATTTATATATGATAATGATAATTTTTTTCATTTCTGATGGTTGCATACTAAACTTCAAGCAATGAGAAAAAAAGGAGCCAAAAATGAAACTCCTTAATCTTGAAAACTAAGCGCGCTGTGATTTTTTGAAAAAAATATTTTTCCGCTTACACGCTCACTCTCAAACCCCTCCGGCACACGGGAGTCACATTTTTTTTATTTACCGCCTCCGGCGTTTTAAGTGGGTTAAGCACCCAAATTCGTTCCGTGCGCCTAACGGGTTTTCAGACTTGTGCCAGAAAATCCAAAGGATTAATAATTGCTTGGTAAGCTTAAGTAGGCTAGTTAAATTCCGGTAAAAGTAATTCAGGTAAATGCAATTGATCTAAATAGGACTATGAATAAATCAAACCAAGGCCATAAAATTCCCAGGATAGTTCAGTTTGGTCCCAGAATTCAATTAAGTTCCGACCCGGTTAAAGCAAAATTAAAGTAAACTAATCCCGAATAGTAATGCTAAGTAAACAGACAGACCTAATTTCGACTAAATTTATTACTACGCCCATATAATTATATAAGCCTTTGTAAAATTATTCAGTCTAAGTCTATGCCTAATTAATTCTCACAAACTCCAATATTACAATAGCCTAACTATGTAAAAGGGCTTAAAATTTAGTCAAGGTAAAGAAAAACAGTGTATTACGTCTTGAATAAGTAAGTTAAGTTAAATATGTAAGTTAAACGTTAAAAGACGAAACCGCTTCCTAACGAAAAGACCGTTGGCTCAAATCAGCCGTCCAATAATGGCGGTCTAGTCTTTGTGGAAAATTAGTGTGTTGACCTACCTTCAAGTTAACCCAGTTTGGACACACACCTCTTAATTCACGCGTTAAACTAAAAAACAAAAACAAATCCTATATATTTAATCAGCAAAACCCAGCGACCTCTAATCGCATTCGTGGAAATAAATTGGTACGTTGATAAGAAATGTTATTCCACCTACCGAATTTTCCGTCGACCGACCAGTGATGAAGGCTGTTAAAAGTTTTGGTTGCAGATAAGGATATTCGGATAGGATGAGGTTTTAGGATAGATACAAACAGGAAAGGAGATCATACAAACCAATTATTTAAAGGGTTATTAATTTCTAAAACCCTACACAACGTAAATTAAACTTAAAGGGCGAAGTCGCCGAAACTAGTTGTCGCCCTTCTTCGCTCGCCGTCTGTTTTGAACAAAGGGCCCAAAAACCCGCGCCCGGCCTAAGCTTACCCCTCGAAAAGGCCTATGTCAGGTCAATGGTTCTTATCACTCCCCAAATCAATTAAATAATTTTCTTAAAATAATTTGAAGGGACAGTTAAATTCTATTTTATTAAATCTATCTATCAAATATTTTAAATGCTAAGTAAAGTTAATCAAGTTTATTCAAAATATAATATTAATTTTTCTGCAGAGCTTATACTAAAGAAAAATGGGGTATAGTTACTTTTGTAGCTCTTAGCAGTGACTTCGTTAAAGGTTAGAAAATGTATATGTACAAATAAATTTACATCCTCCCGGGGGAGATAACAAAACACACAGTTTTGTGTTAGGTTAAACAGCTTCATCATTAATCAACTGCTGTAAGAATCGCCATCGAGTTGGTGGCGGCTCTTCTCTTCAGTCTCTCTTCTGCTTGATAGCCTTCAGAATTTTGACTGTCTCCTAAATTTTTCTCCGCAGCTTCTACAGTATACATATCCTCTGGCTTAGAGACCTCCAGCGGGTAAAGTTTGTCAACTGACCTAGTTGTCTCTCCATTGCTGGTCTGTAGCTTCACAACTCTGACCAGTCCATCAGAGCTGGGCATCAGCTGAATGACCCTTGCCAATTTTCACATGCAAACGAGGGGTGTCATTATGTACTAACACCACATCTCCTACTTTAATCTTGGTTTGGAACGGTTGGGTTGGATCCCCGTTGAAATAGTGTCTATCTCTCAGGAACTGCAAGTATTCCTTCTCCCACTGTTCTTGGAATGCATGTATTACCTGAGATACAAACTTGAATCTCTCATTACATTGTTTGTGGTCAAGCTCAAAAATCTGGGTCATTCAGGTAGTCCCGGTCTATGGTAGTGGTTAACGAGTTTAACCGGTAGCCATACAACAGGTGAGAAGGGGTAAGGGCATCGACGGTATCTGGAGATGTAGCATCCTCATATGTAAGAGGTCTATTGTTGACAATGGTATTCAGTTCGTCAGAATTAATCCTCTTCTTGAATATAGCTTTCTTTAGTGCTGATTTCACACTGCCAACCATCCTCTCATAGAAGCCTCCTTGATGGGGTGCCCTAGATGTGATGAATGTCCATTTACAATTTCCCGAGTCAGTGTGGACTGTATGTCAGTGTCATCATACAAGGACTGAATCAAGGAAAGAAACCAGTTTTGAAGTTAGTGGCGTTGTCAGAAATCATTCGACGAGGGCAAGATCTTCGTGCAGTGAATCGCCTGAAGGAATTGAGAAAAGCAGTGTGGTGGGGTGGTTAAGTCTTTTACCACTTCTAGGTGACAAGCTCGTGTTGAGGTACAAGTGAATACGACTATGTAAACCTTGTCCAGTTCTTTAGTGGCAGGATTGCAGATAAGAATTGTCCAGTCAAATCTACTCCGGTCACCTCAAATGGCCGGAGACTGTTCACTCTGCAAGCCGGTAGAGGTGGCGGAGGAGGCCTGCGCTAATGCAGGTCCTTCCAGATGGTTACATAGGTGACACTTCGTTTTCATCTTCTTGACACACTGTCTCAGTCTTGGTATCCAGTATTCTTCTCTCACCTTGGCAAATTGTGTCTTGAACGCCTGCATGAAGAACATTTTCATGTGCTTGAATGAATGTAAGTCCAGTCAAAGGAGAATTTGGAGGTAAAAGCAGAGGAAATTTACTGCTATATGGAAGGTGGTCCGCATTTTGTAGTCTCCCAGTGCATCGCAAAAGTCCATTCTCATCCAGGCAAACGCCTAGGCATTTAATTCTGGCTGGAATTTTCTGGGAAATTCTTGTTAAGATATGACAAACTCCTCTGGAAATACTGACTCTGTGTGAAGCCAATAAGAATTCGTAATGCTTCTGAGTTCTGTACTTCGCCATTTTCAGAGTTTACGGGTCCCGAGTTCTTAGTTTTACGATTCCCAATGGTACGTTTAAGGAGCCTAGTGAACTTAATTACTAGCTTAGTGACATTTATAAGTTTAGGAAGGGAAGCGAACCTACGGATCTCTATGGGACAAGTAGCTTCTTCACTGACAACTAGTTAAAACTTCTTCAGGTGTTTCAGGTGGGTAGCATGTAGATACATCTGCCTGCTCTGGCCACATCTCTGGGTTCGGGAGCCAACTTGGGCCATGGAACCAAATTTGACTTTTCTTAAACTGCCGCATGGAAATTCCTCTAGAGACAAGGTCTGCTGTGGTTTTCTTCACCAGGTACATAGAGGTACTTCACTTCAGTGACTGACTTATCTCATTCACCCTGTTGCGGACATAGATTGTTTTAGATTTGTTGTTCTGAATCCAGTGTAGGGCAACTTTACTGTCAGACCATATGACAGTGTCAGTAATCTTGACACCATCGGTAGTGAAAACGGTTCTGAGGTAGTCAGCTATTTTGACTGCACTATAGTTGGCAGTCAGCTTCAAGTTTGTGGTATGCTTTTCTTTTGAGAGGGCGACTCTTGCTTTAGAGAAAACTAGGTTCGCACACCTGCGTGTTGGTCCATCAAATAGGCTGCAGCCCCATAGGGCCTTTTCACTAGCATCACAGAATACGTGAAGAGAGTAGTTGGTCCCTCTGTTGGCTGTGAGCGTGGGGAATTCCTGGTATGATATGTTCTCGAGGTCTTTCTTGATCTTCGACCACTCTTCTTGAAGTTCTGGTGGCAAAACATCATCCCACCTTTTAGATAGTTTCCAGATCTTTTGCATAAGAACTTTGGCTCGTACAATTATGGGAGCAAACAATCCTAGAGGGTCAAATACTTTTGAAAGGTTGCTCAAAAGTAGCCGTTTGGTAAGCGGAGCTTCCTCAAAGGTAGGGGGTTTTATGCTTAAGTGGTCAGTCTTGTAGTTCCAATGAAGTCCTAGAACTTTGACAAGATCTGAGCCTTCTGTTGTTCCATCACCTTCTTGTTGTTTACCATTTCATTGAAGGTTGGGTCATTACTTATCCATTCTCTTAAAGGCATTCGGCATCTGACAGGACTTCCTTTGCAACCTTGTAAAGCTGTAGAGGCTGACTGTTGTTGGTAAGGAACCAATTAAGTTGTCCACATAAAAATTAAAATTTGGTCATGAGGAAACTAACTTCAGGTGAAGTGGGGTAGGTTTCAAAGTGATGTTGCAAGGTTGACTGGAGTAAAAAAGGCGAGCAGGTTGCTCCAAAGAGAACTGATCTAAACCTATAGGCTTGAAGGTCCTTTTCATTGTTAAGATCTTTTAGCCAAATGAAACGTGTATATCACGATCCCTAGGTTGGAGGCCTACCCGTAAGAAGGCTTTACTGATGTCTGCCGATACCGCAAATGGGTCGAGATGGAATTTCAACAACAAGTCGGTTAAATGACTAGTCAAGGATGGGCCAGAGTATAAGCAATCATTCAGGCTAGGGGCCTGCTTGTCCATCCGGGCACTTGCATCAAATACAATACGAATGGCGTTGTAGTTGAATCCTTAATCACAGGTAAATGGGGTAAATAATGGACATTTGTCCGTTTTTGGTCTTCTTCTGGCACTGTTTCAATGAAGCCGAGGGACAGTTGTTCTTTGATGATCTGTCATAAATTTCCAGATACTTATTAGTTTGTTTCAGCTTTGTGAATAGTACTGTTCAGTCTTTTCCTCGAGAGTGCTAGTTGGTAGGGAGTTGTTTCTTATCGACTTTCAGGGGAGAGATACCTCATATGTCCTTCAACCATATTGATGGAATTCTTGAATTCTTCCAGTACAAATTTATCCTCAGGTGACATATCTTGATCAACGATTCCGACTGATTCTAGGGTCCAAAGCTGTTGGATGGGGTCTTCAGCAAATTTGCTATCAGACATCGCAAGGGTGGACTCTAGAGCAGCTTTGGAAGGTTCATCGAACTGCTAGTCTCATTACAGTTACAGAATGAGCACTGATAGGGTTGTCATTACTAGGCAGTTTACCAGCGACCAGATATCCTAAGGAGGACTCAATCAGGTTCACAGGTCCGTTTGCTTGTGGAAAATGGATAAAGTCAAAGTAGTGATCTATGCCACAAGCAGTTTCACCTGGTCAATCTGACTACTTGACAAGTAGGATCAGCTAGGGTGACATTCTGGCTCTTCAGTTCAGACACTATCTTACAGAGTCCCCGAGGCCTAGCGCTCTGAGGTAGTTTAGGTACGACAATAGCCTTTAAAGTTACAAGGCTGTCATCGTTTACCCTGACAGGTACAGTTGACCGTACTATATTCTCTAGGTTCTTTGGTATCCCAGAACCCACTGATGCTCAGTTGGACAGGATTGTCTCGTACAAGTTTACACTCTTCCACTGCCTCTTGTGTGATGAAGGTGCGTTGCGCCCAGAATCAAACAGTGATCTAAGTTCCTTGGTGTTTGCCTGAGGGCGGACACAATAAAACCACTTTCATTAAGGCGGTAGGGAGAATTCCACTTGTTTGTGACTTTAAGTCTTTGTCACTGTCATTGTCTCCACAATAGTTTCACAGCAGAGACCTCAGTTGAGGAGTCAGGCACAATGCTGAATGGTGTAGTCCCAGTTTTTACACGACAGACATTTGTGGAACTTCACAAGACAATCGGTTGTCTTATGGTTAGGTGAAGTGCATTTCACGCAACGATTTTGTGCGGTAAAGTCTTGAAATGCGCTCTTGCGTGGTCTTGTAAATGTCACCACTGGTAGGCTTTTATGTTCTGGTCTATCACAGAATACACAACTTTGAGTTCTAGCGGTCTTATTAGGCTGTTTCCTGGAGTGACAGAAATACTCAGATTCGTAACTTCGTTTTTTCTTAGGGGTGTAAGAACTAAACCTGAGATTTTGGTCTGATTACCTGGTTTTATTGGAACTTTTGGTTAGGCTTGGGTTTTCTATGGGAGTAATCCTTGTTCTTATCCCTGGGTTCAAATCCAAGGAAGACAATGTCAGGATTATCTTTCCTAGCTCCTCTCTAATATCTAGGAGTGAGGGGTTTAGTCCCGTCCACACTTGTTTGGATTTGTTCTTTCACCTTGCCAGGTAGTTTTTGAAAAACTAGAGGTCCAAGCGTCCAGGTACAGTGATCCGAATTAGGTTTGTTTCTTTCTATGCCTCTAACATATTGTTCAAGTTTAGCCCAGACGCACGTAGTGCATCCAGATCTGCAGAAGGAATAGGCAGGCCTGCTAGTTGACAAATTAGAGATGAGGTTATTTTCTTCTGGATTAGCATAAGTTTTCTTCAACAGGTCAATGGCGTCTAAATAGTTTTCATTCGTGACAAGAATATTTTTAATCAGAGTTAGAGCTTCACCCTTCAAACATCCCTTCAGGTAATTAAATTTGTCAACAGCTCTCAAGTCTGGACGAGAGTGAACGTTAGACTCGAAAACATCCCAAAAGGGGGGCCATTCTCCATCGGTCCCTTCAAATTCTGGTAGTGATAAAGACGGCAACTTAACCTTATGCCATGGCCTAAATTCTGTCACAATACTCTGGGGTTTTTTGGCTTCCATGCAAATGATTTTTAGTTTCTCCAAAACTTCAGTGCTCTCTGTGATGACTTGGTTGTCATGACGCCACTTTGCAGTGAGCCTGTGTTCTATCAGGGTCTTGCTCAGAGAACCCCTCTTCTCCAAGTTGAACTAAGTACTTAAAGTTGAGTTTTTCATACTTCTTTATTTGAGACTCTAGCCTAAGACGATATGTCTCCAAGGTCGAGGACTCAACATCACTTGCCCTTTGAATCAAGTCAGCAGCGGTGGTGCATAGATCCTTGCAGGTTTCCTCATAAAGTCGGAGGGAATATGCTAATTGTGTCGCAGACATTTTATGAGTTTAAAAGGTAACAAGACAAAAAATCCCTGGACAACAACACAGGCCTTAAAACATCCCGCTGGGGATGCCAATCTTCCTTTGTGGGAAATTTGTTTCGCTCAGTGGGAAGATCGAAGGAATATACCCTACAAAATTACAAGGGTAATTCCTTCCACTGAGTGTCTTCTTAGTAGTAATTTAGTAAATGGTATGAAACGGGCTGTTAAGCACACAATTCTTCCGTGCGCCTAACGTGTTTTCAGACATTGTGCCAGAAAAACCTCCAAAGGATTAATAATTAGCTTGGTAAGCTTAAGTAGGCTAGTCAAAGTCCGTAAAAGTAATTCAGGTAAATGCAATTGATCTAAAATAGGGCTATGAATAAATCAAACCAAGGCCATAAAATTCCCAGGGTAGTTCAGTTTGGTCCCAGAATTCAATTAAGTTCCGACCCGTTTAAAGCAAAATTAAAGTAAACTAATCCGAATAGTAATGCTAAGTAAACAGATCAGACCTAATTTCGACTAAATTTATTAACTAACGCCCATATAATTATATAAGCCTTTGTAAAATTATTCAATCTGAGTCTATGCCTAATTAATTCTCACAAACTCCAATATTACAATAGCCTAACTATGTAAAAGGGCTTAAAATTTAGTCAAGGTAAAGAAAACAGTGTATTACGTCTTGAATAAGTAAGTTAAGTTAAATATGTAAGTTAAACGTTAAAAAGACGAAACAGCTTCCTAACGAAAGTCCGTTTGGCTCAAATCAGCCGTCCAATAATGGCGGTCTAGTCTTTGTGGAAAATTAGTATTTTGACCTACCTTCAAGTTAACCCAGTTTGGACACACACCTCTTAATTCACGCGTAAAACTAAAAACAAAAACAAATCCTATATATTGCTACGTTATAGAACGCCTCGCCTTCCCAGCAGAGTTTTTTAGTTTTGTTTAATTATAAAAGTAGCAGCCATGCCGTCCTCCTGAAGCTACTGTTGTTGGGAG
Organism: Macrobrachium nipponense; assembly: GCF_015104395.2. Classification (NCBI taxonomy): domain Eukaryota; kingdom Metazoa; phylum Arthropoda; class Malacostraca; order Decapoda; family Palaemonidae; genus Macrobrachium; species Macrobrachium nipponense. Next base: position 52,732,052 of record NC_087209.1, read on the forward strand.
AGTGGGGATGTCGTAGGAATGATATTTCCGGTCTGACGGAAGCTTAGGGTAAGAGAGGCAGGTCACAAGAGTAGCTAGGCTTCGAGATGGATTTTAGGGACTTCTACAATAAGACCTATTTTCCTTCCCAATTTGCTGGCGTTGTGTTTTACCACCTTTCAGGCAATGCTCGAGGCGGTTTTTGGAAGCCCCGTGATTCGAAGGCAAGCAGTATCGCTCTCAGTCGGCCGCGAGACGTGATCTCGACAGAGGTCAAATTGCCAGCCTCCCAAAATTAGGCCTACCCACGACGCACTGGTGGACCCGGACCCCAGACCTGAACAGAGGTCGGACCGCATTCTCCTACAAGATACACAGAATATTGCATAAAGGTACGTCTGAAAGTGTAAACTTCAACCCAGCACCTTTTACTACCATACGACTCTTGCTAAATTCATTTTCAATTCTTATTTTACCCCTTCTACATCAGAAGCCCTTTGTCCTCATCGGGCCACGTGCTCCCCTTTGTGACTTGTTAAAGACCTAGTTTTCGTGCATACCTCAGTGAACCATTCGAGTTTACCTTCCCCAATGTTAGAGAATTAATCAGCCTTAATCAAAGCAAGAAGTCATTTTTCCTTTTTATCTCGTTTAATCTGGGATTCTTTTCCAGATTCCATGAGTCACGTGCCGTCTCGGCCCGCAAGTGTGCATTAACCCAAGTGAATGAAATCAGCTTGAATTGAATGAGACTATAAGCCCCAACGTGGGGGCCAATATCATTTAACTTTTCTCCAGGCCAGCACGGGCCTTTTTTGTAAATAAATAGTTTAAAGTAACGAGCTGAGTTTTCTGGCGACCTTCCCCCTAAAGAAAGTTTACGGTAAGTTCAAGCAATTCCCTCTTGAAATCCCTAAATTACTTCCGTTTACGTATCTAGTCTCTCACAAGGCCCTATATACGTAAAATTGGCGAATCTTGCCTGGATTGAACCTAGCTTGCTTAAAAAAAAGCTTGTAAATCGCGTTATCCGTTGTAAAACGTAAACTGTAAATTATTTTACAAAAAGTAAATCAAGCACACTTGCAGGGAAAGAAGACACACTGACTCACGGTAAGGTATTCCATTCATTAATATGATTATTTATAACCTATGTTAGCTTAAGGTACGTTTAAGTATTTTTATTGTAGAAGTGTTTAAAAGAGCGTAGGTAGAAATCTTATTATTGTAACGGCGAACGCGCCAGAGCTTTATTTTAGCGGCGAGCAAACAATTTGCCCCGCGAATTTTCTGTTACTTTGTGCTGTCCTCGTAGGAGCTCTCACGAACACGTGTGCAGATAGATGCCAGAAATTTTTTTGGACCTAGATCACAAACTAGGAAGTGGCCTTGCCCAGGGTTTATTGCTGTATGGAGAAAGCCAGCTAGTTAGGAGTGTTTTAACTAATGTTACGGCAAAAGAGTGTAACAATTCTTTTGTCTGTGATATGTTAGGGTATTCATTTTTAGCTTAGTTTTCATTCCAAGTGTTGGTAACCTCTTACCTCTCAGCTAATTCAGCTTTCGCGCTCTCTCGCGCCTGCGCGGTCTCAACCAACTTCGTCTCATTCACAGCGGCAGCCATGTTTGTTTCCTCTTTCAAACCTTATCTAAACAATTTAAGCAAAGTAACGTAAGTCTCGAAAGTTTTAACGTAAATAATATCTCCCCTCGGTACTAGTATCTATCGTCCTGCCAGAGAAATTAACGTAATTCGCCTTGAATAAGAAACTAAACGTTCGTGTTGTAAATCGCCTCGCATTTACAGGGAATCAGCTGATTCGCCATCAATGCTAGCACACCGTGGTGCTAACCCGCTCTTCTCGCCTCACGTGTTCCACCTCGCATCGCTCACTCGCGTGCTGAGCGAAAATTTCATTTCACTTAACGTAACCTCATTTACAATTGTTTGCTAACATCGTTTTCAAATCCTTACCGTAATTTTTCACTTGTCCTTACGTAAAGTTAACGTAAATCTTAAAAGTAGAGTCACTTGCAAGAATTGTTAACGTAAAACGCGTCTTTGTGAAATTCATATTGAAACGCAAATCATTTCATCAGCGCAAGCCGCTAACATTAACGTAAAAATCGTTCAACGCGAGCGCGTTATCATTTTCATAAAAACGTTTTCAAAAGCAATTCTTTCAGTAAACGTTAACGTAAGTAGATAATTTAACGCAAGTTGCGTCATATTAAACGAACATTAGTAGTTCAATTCAAATATAAGGGAGTTCCATTCATATATCATTTTCACCCTCTCCGAGAGAGAGAGAGAGAGAGAGAGAGAGAGAGAAAACCCAGAATCCATTATTCACGAAGCCAAGAGTACTACATCTTACCATTAATTATAGCATGCCGAATTAACCTTATTTTAGTCTCTTGTGTCTTTCATTTACACAGCGTGATACGTACGCGCATGTGTCCATTGCAGTTTGCAAACATTTATTTGTTTCATTTATCGAGTACTTCAGCGAGTGACTGAGCATTTCTAAAATTTCCATTACCTGTCGTTGCCCGAGTGGTCTTTTCATTTTCTTTATCACGAAAGACTTGCGTATACCGCAAGCACAATTCGCACAGTGTGCCACGCCAATTCATTACTTCCAGACAGGGAAGGTCGTTACCAGTTTAGGGGACTGGCCACCACCAGTGCACGTCAGGTCTTACCATTTCACAGTGCCACTAATTCTTGACCCTGTCCATCGACTGGCTGCTGAAGTACTGCCACCTTTTACTTCTCTCCTCCACTATTACACTCTCCCATGAGCAGTGCCATTTCACTTCAGTATATTTAAGTATACTGCATGTAGTGTCCGGGACACACCAGCACGATACCAGTGCTCCAAGGAACGCCCTCCATAAATGCCATTGCACCTGTACAGGTCGTACAGGTAGCCATTAAACTGCGTGTCCGTCCTTACGGAACGCCCAAATAATTAGTGTGTCCGTTGTACAAGGTGGGTCAGTGATCCTTCGGAACACTCCTAAGGGAACGCCTCCCCAAAGTGCCGCAATACCAGCACTACTAGTGCTGCCCAAGGAACGCCTCCTCATAAGTGCCGCGCACCTGTACAGACGTACAGGTAGCCCTATACCTGCGTGTCCGTCCTACGGAACGCTCATTCATTATAGTATCCACCATTTTGGATCACTGAACCAAGGAACGCCTCCTCATAAGTGCCGTGCACCTGTATTGGACCTACAGGTAGCCCATTCCAGCGTCTCCCAACTTAGGAACGCCCTTAAGTGTGACGTACGCCGTACACTCCATTTGATTTTTCCACCTCTTAGAAGGTGCCAATCCGAAGTGCCACAAATTACGGGGACACCCTTCCCTTGGGGCCACAGAGCACCCAGTCTTCTCAGACTTTTTCTCTACCACGTCGCAGAACACCTTTCCAAGTGAGTGCCACTTTCCACAGTAGGCACTCCTATTCCATTCAGTACCCTTTCCTGGCCATTATTTTCATTTTCTTCCGAGCTCTACTGTAGCCTAAGGGAAATGTCTTCCCCGCTTCCCGCGACTTCTTTGCCAGAGAGCTAGAGAAAGCTCGGAGCCCTCATAAACTCTGGGCAAGGAGGCTGGTTACACTGGACCAGCACTAGGAACCAGTGGATAAAGGCGCAGCAGGCTGGCCGCCGCTGCGCCTGCAAGAAAAAGGAAGAAAGGGAAAACCAGAGAAAAGCCAGAGACGAGAGAGAAAAGGAGAGAAGCGAAAGGAAGGGCAAGGGAAGAGGAGCGAAAGCATGAGCTCGCTCTCAAGGAGAAGGAACTCGACATCAAGCGGGAGAAGGCCCGTAAGGAGAGTATCCTAGCTCAAGCCACTCTGCCAGCTTCCAGCCCTGCACCCCCTGTCTCTCTTAGTCCCGCCGTCTCTGGTCAGCCTGACATCCTGTCTATTTGCGAACCTGGCCCTGACCCAGTGTCAGAGCCCGAAGTTTCATGCCGCACCATCTCAGCCTCTTACCACTTTCACCGCCTACCTCCTCCCCTTTGGAAGAGGTAAGCCCACCAGTTAACCCGGACTTGGTTCCGAGGGTGATTCCACGGAGGATTCCTTAACCTCCCTACTCATATCACTGCCAGAGAGGACTCTTCACCTGCGCCAGAGCACACTGCCAGCCTTGGTGACTCCGCAGATTCGCAACCTGTGGGGCCATCTCGGCCTTATCATCCAGTGCCACGGAAGAGGTTCTGGAACAAGTTCTGCCGAGACTGTGGCCGCAAGGGTCACATGTCTGCAAATTACGGAGGGTGCGCGAACCACAATATTCCGGCCATCGCAATGGCCGTCACCAATCCTTCTTCTCTAGGACCCCAGCTAAGGGCCCCTATAACCGTCGCACCCCTCCAAAGCCATTATCAGCCAAGCCACGTCAGAGCCTACGACGACTCTGGCGCTCAAATCTCCCTGATACGGGAAGACAGAATTCCCCGAGGGGCTAATGTTGATAGACGTCGATTGATCACCATTGAAGGTATCAATCACATTAAACTGATCCATTCCGACCGTCCAATTGAGGGTCACTAGACCTCACTTCTCCAAAGTTTGTACCCTTGCAGTTGCAAGCTACATTCCAGGAGGTTACGACCTCCTCCTAGGGCAAGACATGAATTCTCCCTCGCATTCCAAAAGCCTAGGGGTCCTAACCCCACAACAAATCACTCCAAGGCAAGGAGTCATCGAAATTCTAACTTCCTCTAGGAAGTATGTCCACCAACAGTCCTCCCCCGTTACCAAGGAGGGAGATTGACCATTCGCAGTTCCGTTGCAAAACCTGTAACGTATTAGGGCACTCTCTAATTGGCCTAGTGCCCTAGCAAACTACCAGCAGCGGACACTGTCCATTTTCCACAAGGCCTAGCCTTCAACAAGAGACAGGAGCCTCTGTCTCCCATTTCCAAGGGCACGCTGAGAGGTATTGCACCTCCGGGGTTAGGTTTACCCGGTACCCATCACAGGTCCAGTCGACCTCAAACTCTCTGCCAGTGCCACTTGGCAGCACTGAGCAGTGCCAAGCTCCGTCCAGCCTGGACGTAGAGCCACCACCGAACTTGACCTCTGCGCCTGGCCCCGAGCTAGCGCCGGCGCCTAACCTTATCAAGGATCCTCCTACAGGAGATCCTCCAACAGGCAATGGAGCTTACCACAGCCATGCCAATCACTAGTTCCTTCTTCTCATCCTTACCTCTGTCGCCCGAGGATGAACCTCCGGCAGACCTTACCTTTGTACCTCCCCTGGAAAACCAGGAACTGCCCGACCAGGAGTCAGCCTGGAGTTTTCCCCTCACGACGGTTGCCGCAGAAGCCGGAGTGAGGGCCTCCCCTGCAGTAGGTTCCACCTCTACGACGGTTGCTGCAGGGACCGAAGTAGGGTGTTCTCCTGAAATCCTTCAGGCTAACCACTGCCTCTGCTCCTGCCGGCGTTCTGGCCTTCACCCCAGAGTCGTTGCCTCCGTCTACTCCTTAGGACTGGGATCATGCCCCAAGGTCCTGCGGAGGAATAAGAAGAAGAAGAAGGGACGTAATTAACATATTAACAAAAGAGCCACATGCTCTCCCTTGACACCGTGCCCGAGGTACAGTGTCGCATTCATTTGCAGAATGATCCTGGCACCTACCCAGAGAAGGTAGCCAGCCTGATCTCTGCCAGTAGCACTAACCCTCTAACCCCTAGCCATTGTAATACTAACCCTCACTTAAAATATAATTACCTCATTGCAATTTCCCTCCTGGTAAATTAACCACTCATCATCCCCACGCATCATTACCTCTCATTATGTATTTTTACAATTCCGTCGCTGAACTACTGCTGTGCGTACCACACTCTGGAATGATTGCGTCTTCATTTAACTGTATTGAGTAGGTTAGGCTAATGATTTAGTACCAGGGCATTAGGTTAGTAGCAAGTAGAATTTCAAGTAACCTTTATCTAGGGGTAGAGTAGACTGTCGTCACAGACAACCCGTAGTTATTACTTAGGCTAGATTACATCCCTACATAAGTTAGTACACTTAGCATCTTTGCCTATAAGTTAGGTAGACCATTGTAGTCAGCCGTATCGCTGCTCAAAAACTTCAAGTTAGAGTAGGAGAACTGGGTTGTCGAGGCGATCAACTTATTTAAGCCAAGACCTTCATTCACGCCCGAAAGGGAGTGAATGCCTTCTTAACAGGGGGAGCTGCTACGTTTTATAGAACGACTCGCTTCCCAGCAGAGTTTTTTTTTTTTTAGTTCTGTTTAATTATAAAAGTAGCAGCCATGCCGTCTCCTGAAGCTACTGTTGTTGGGAGAGTGGGGATGTCGTAGGAATGATTATTTCCGGTCTGACGGAAGCTTAGGGAAAGAGAGGCAGGTCACAAGAGTAGCTAGGCTTCGAGATGGATTTTAGGGACTTCTACAATAAGACCTATTGTTTTCCTTCCCAATTTGCTGGCGTTGTGTTTACCACCTTTCAGGCAATGCGGCGAGGCGGTTTTTGGAAGCCCCGTGATTCGAAGGCAAGCAGTATCGCTCTCAGTCGGCCGCGAGAACGTGATCTTCGGACAGAGGTCAAATTGCCAGCCTCCCAAAATTAGGCCTACCCACGACGCACTGGTGGACCCGGACCCCAGACCTGAACAGAGGTCGGACCGCATTCTCCTACAAGGATACACAGAATATTGCATAAAGGTACGTCTGAAAGTGTAAACTTCAACCCAGCACCTTTTACTACCATACGACTCTTGCGAAATTCATTTTCAATTCTTATTTTACCCCTTCTACATCAGAAGCCCTTTGTCCTCATCGGGCCTACGTTGCTCCGCCCCTTTGGTGACTTGTTTAAAGACCTAGTTTTCGTGCATACCTCAGTGAACCATTCGAGTTTACCTTCCCCAATGTTAGAGAATTAATCAGCCTTAATCAAAGTAAGAAGTCATTTTCCTTTTTATCTCGTTTAATCTGGGATTCTTTCCAGATTCCATGAGTCACGTGCCGTCTCGGCCCGCAAGTGTGCATTAACCCAAGTGAATGAAATCAGCTTGAATTGAATGAGACTATAAGCCCCAACGTGGGGGCCAATATCATTTAACTTTTTCTCCAGGCCAGCACGGGCCTTTTTTTGTAAATAAATAGTTTAAATGTAACGAGCTGAGTTTTCTGGCGACCTTCCCCCTAAAGAAAGTTTACGGTAAGTTCAAGCAATTCCCTCTTGAAATCCCTAAATTACTTCCGTTTACGTATCTAGTCTCTCACAAGGCCCTATATACGTAAAAATATTTAATCAGCAAACCCAGCGACCTCTAATCGCATTCGTGGAAATAAATTGGTACGTTGATAAGAAATGTTATTCCACTTACCGAATTTTCCGTCGACCGATCAGTGACGAAGGCTGTTAAAAGTTTTGGTTGCAGATAAGGATATTCGGATAGGATGAGGTTTTAGGATAGGTACAAACAGGAAAGGAGATCATACAAACCAATTATTTAAAGGGTTATTAATTTCTAAAACCCTACACAACGTAAATTAAACTTAAAGGGTGAAGTCGCCGAAAAAACTAGTTGTCGCCCTTCTTCGCTCGCCGTCTGTTTTGACAAAGGGCCCAAAAACCCGCGCCCGGCCTAAGCTTACCCCTCGAAAAGGCCTATGTCAGGTCAATGGTTCTTATCACTCCCCAAATCAATTAAATAATTTCTTAAATAATTTGAAGGGACAGTTAAATCTATTTATTAAATCTATCTATCAAATATTTTAAATGCTATGTAAAGTTAATCAAGTTATTCAAAAATATAATATTAATTTTTCTGCGAGCTTATACTAAAGACAAAATGGGGTATAGTTACTTTGTAGCTCTTAGCAGTGACTTCGTTAAAAGGTTAGGAAAATGTATATGTACAAATAAATTTACAACAGGGCTATTATAAATCAAAGGTTTTAAGAATCTAGAAAAATGGCTTGTGAATAAAACACAAAACATTTTAGATGTAATTTTGAGGAACTTTTTTTTTTATATAATGAAGCATCTAGTATTCAGGCTTAAGAACAGATGAAGCCAGCAATTTTAGTAAATGTATTTAGACAAGACTGGTATATACAGTGAATAATAAAAAAGAAAATCATTGGAGAGATGTTACGTAAGCAAAACAATAGTATGAGTTTATATTGAAACAAATGTTGATGGGAAGGTACTACACATATTTGTGGAGCAGAAATGAAAACTGTTTTCAGTCATCGAGCAGACACGCGGGCAACTGTCACCTCATACACAATATTTTAGTTACTCGTTGTGCAACCATTAGTACTTAGGTTTTGGGTTACCATTTTGTATCGACTCTTCATTCTCTTCATAGAGTAAATGCTTGGAAAATAATCTGTATAATAATGAAACTGATAATTGAATTACTGCACGAACGGCAAGTGTACGAAACGACTTGTGACTGTTTGGACAGGCATCATCACCAAAAACCGCTTCCATAACAAAATCAAGTGAAACTGTGTGTAGCCGGCGCTTTTTCCTTGTGTTACTTCAGTCGCAATTCGAAATGCTGAAAGTCATGGATATTCCGGTAAATTAATCAGAGCAAAAGCAGGATATGGTTGAAGTGAGATTATGATTAATATTTCTTGTTTTTATATGATGGAAAATTTTCTTAAGTTTGCAATTCTTTTCCTACAATTTTCCTACAAAAGCGTACCAAAATTTTGAAATGATTTGTACTTTCCTAGATCTCGAACCAGAGTATTCATCAGCGTGAACTTTTTTGTTTTTGTTTTTATTCAGTATGAAATATTTACAAAAGATTACAACAAATCTCGAACTACATACATTTTCATCTAGAAGACATTGTTTCAATGTTACAAAATTCTTTGTGAAATGCTTTAACAATTTGTCTTTTAAAATAGCTTTGATATCTTTTTGGTTTCGTATAATGGAAGCTTCTATTTTCTTTATAATCAAACGTTCAGGTACATTCTTGTCTTTGAATAACCATATATTTATCATATAACTTGACTAAATTAAAGTTGCTGTGTTCCTTTTTTCTTTGATGCCTGTGGGAAATCAAAATACATAATTTTAAAGAAATTACAATGAAAAAAATTGTAAAAATGCTTCAAAACTCCTTCCAACAATATTATTATGGGAAGATGGTTGATTGCAAGTCCACCGAAACACGTGGCTAGGAATGGCCTAGAGATATGATTTGCACAAAGCGGGTTATTTAAATGCAAGCATCGTATTCAAGGGTTCCCAGTATTTCTCTCACAATCAGGCACAATATTTTTCTGCAAAGAGATTGCATTCTAGCATCAGTACTAAGGCGATGGACATGTGGGAAAACATTACACATTACTTGCTCTTAGCCTTGCATATTAAAGCTCACTCAAGGGGACATAAAATGACTGGGAGCTTATACAGAAAGGAATACTACTTTGCTTGATTAACTAGGGTGGGATGTTTAATATCATCACTAGCATCACAAGGGGAATTAATTACAGTATTGAACCAAATTTGGGGAGTGAGAAGCTGAACATGGATGAATGAAACGAAATACAGACAAGAGGCAAAAACGACTAACTGACTGCAATAGAAATTACTCTCACAGTACGTGGAAATACTTGGTCTTATTGTCTTCTCATCTGCCGATTGTTCCTGTTCACTATGGATGGTAAAATAACATGTGTGGGATCCCCAGGGGAGCAGGGGGCCAAAAGGGGAGGAGTGGTGTTCTGCAGGTGAGAGGCGTCTGGCTTCTGAAATCTCTCTGAAATTTCTGAGAGTGAGCTGCTGTGGCATCGTCCTTTTAAAATCTTGGCATTGAGGATTTGAATGTGGCTCAATGTCCATGAGGGACGGAGCCTGGCACTGCCTGGTACCTTCAAGTGGCACTGGTCGTGCAGAGGTAGTTCTTGGAAGCCTGTGAAATGGGTCTGGAGCTATGTAAGTGAAGGGGCCCTGATATGGTACAAAGGTAGGAGGAGACTTAAAATCTTGTCCTAGCAGGAAGCCATAACCTCCTGGAACATAGGTTGCTACTGCCAGGGTACATATCTTAGAATGGTGAGGTCTTGTGACTCTCAACCAGACAGTAGGCAAGAACATTTTGACATGGTTGAGGCTCTCAATTGTGATGAATTGGTGCCTATCAACCTGAGCTCCTTAAGGAATTTTATCTTCTTGCATGATGGATACCTCTGTACCAGTGTCGTTGAAAGCCCGGACCTGGTGGCAGGATAGCAACCTCTGGGAGGTGTGACAAATATAGGCCCCTGAGCAGGAGGGCCTAGAGCTGAAGGATTCATCACTGCCATTAGCAATAGCAGAAACAGGAGCTTTCTTGGGGCATATGCTTGCCCAGGGCAGCAGTGTGCCATGCACTCTTGCTAAAATCAGGCCTGGGCTTGTTTCTGTTCCAATGGCTGTTATTCTTATTATTATGATGATGTGGAATTTCTTCTGAGGAGTACTGACAGCTTGCTGAGGAGGATCAACCTTTGAGAGGCACTAGTCTGTGGTGTGCCCTTGTTTATAGCAATGCCCACACACAGATTTCTGTGGAGGATTATTGGGGCACTGGGTAGACTATGAGGTGGCAGCAGGAGTGGGTGGCAAGATCAGAGGGAGCATAGGAAAGGAAGTCCTCTAGGTGCAAAAGTTCTAAGACCTCCTCAACAGAGTTGTGTCGGAGGCCTTCATCCACCTATGGAGTGCCAGCGTCTTCTTTGGCTACCCACTCTGTCCTGTTTGGTTATCCTCGTTTAGGCATGCTCCTCCACTTCTGCCTCCACCAGTCTTGGGTTAGCTCGTAAGCCTCAAGGATTGCCTCTCGGACGAGGGCGAGATCTTGTCATTCATTCAGGGGGAGCACCTCAAATACAGGCCACCCTTTGTCAGCGAGATGCTTGCCAAGCAGGAGGGCCACTTCCTGAGGCATTGGATTGAAGTTCTCGAATACCTGCTCGTCATGATCAAGCCAGGTGTCGGGTTTGCTATTGTCCCAAGTCCTAATGAGAGTGCCCATGCTGTGGAGGTGAAAGTGTGAAGGAGAGGGCGCAGGGGGCGTGGCACTTAGGGGTGCCAGAGTGGCACTCTGGACTGCCATAGCCAGTTGATGTGCTCTCTCTGTAGTTTCTCTTCTCTCCTGGGCTTCTCTCTTTCTCCCTTTCAGCTGCTTAGAATGCTTTCTCAGCTGCTTGGAATGCTCTTTCAGCTGCTTCCCTTCTCTCTTGTGCTTCTCTCTCAGCTGCTTCTCTTTTCTATAGTGCTTCCCTCTCCTTCTCCCTTTCGGCTGCCCTGGATGCTCTCTCTGCAGCTTCTTTCACTTTATTGTTCACCCAATTGATAAGTTTTGTGCCCTCCAGCACCATGGCTCTTCCGGCTTTGGTGAGGGCCCTGACATTCTCCAGTGCTGCATTACTGGCCATCTTCTCAGCAGTAAAATACTAGTAGTCTAGCCTGAGAATAATAGGATGGAAGGCAGTTGCAAAAACTGCAAATGTCGCCAGGGGTATGTGCAATACTCAACACATTACCAGGGAAATAACAAAGATCCTTACGGCTGGAATATCTGCAGAAGCAGACAAGATGACAGCCAAAAGACTGAAAATGTCCTCCATGTAACGTGAAAATCTCATGCTGGTGATATGGGATGGGAAATAATAGTAGAACAAATTGTAAATGTCTCACGCAGTTAACATGGGGAGGGCAGTCTAATAGTATTGATGAAATCCACTCTGGTACGGAAAACTCACGCAGGTGACGTGGAAATGCTAGTCAAACCAATTGTAAATGCTTCACACAAGGGGCGGCGTAGAAACTGGTAGGCTAAGAGACTGTAAATGAAATCCACTGTGGTATGGAAAACTCACGCAGGTGACTTGGAAACGCAAAATGTGTCGTAAATCAAGTTAGATCCCGGTAAATAACAGTGCAACTAAGCTGTAACAGTCAAGTAGATTAATATTAAAATCCATGTAAATACAATTAATTGGCGCGTAGTGCGGGGGAAAACTCACGCTGACGAACATCGGTGAAAAAATCTCTGTAATTTACAGTTACTACTGGCGCGTAGTGCGGCAGAAAACTCATGCCGATAATTAGTGAAAATCGCAGTAAACTCTCTGTAATTTACAGTTACTACCGGTGTGTAGTGCGGCGGAAAGTCAACGCCGATAGTGGATTTAGCAATGAATTTCGTAAACGCAGAAACCTCCATGCGAATACTGGATTTTTGCCACTTATTCACGGAAAATATATGGGTTTTTATCGTCTCGAGGACGAAGACGAAAGGGAGATAAAAAAATTCATTTTTTACCAACGCAAATCTTTGTTCTGTCTTATCCTTTCAATGCTGGCAATGCTCAGAAGTCGTATTTTATGTTAGCGTCGTAATCAACTAAAGGGAAGATGAAGAACCAAAATATAAATTCTCTCACCGCTGCATAACTACTGATTCCACAGAACTCCTGTGATACAATACCCTTTTTGCAACTCTGTTTTCCCTTGTGAAACTAAGACCTACCAATTCTAACTCGCCAATTTATATCCCCGGAGTTTGGCATTCAAACGGACCAGCAAGACAGAAGGGGAGGGAATTAAGAGGATTCACACCTATTTCTTATTCCAAGGCCGTGGCAGGGGAATTCAGGGGAAGGCTGAGACGGAAAAACCAACACGTACCCTTAAGTAGCTGCCCTTTGAGGAAAGACGATAGGTACTTGCCCTTATTATTTCTCTCTACACAGAATTTACGCTAACATTTTTTTTTCTTTGTTTAGCTTATTTACTCTTCTTTTCCTTTTTCATAAACGGGGATGCAATGTGATAGGACTTGATTGGACTTGTGGCCAGGGATTTCTCCAGGGACACTCCTCTTGTCTAGACCTGCGAGAGAGAGAGATAATGCGCCCAGACAACAATGAACAGCATGGATTCTTTTGTAAAAGCCTAGCTACAGAATCTCTTTACGACACGGGATTCGACGATTTACACTGAAATATGGCACTGGTATTTATCGCACTCCCAAAACCCTAAACACCTATATGTGTTTCATGCAATACTACATTAACAATAAAAAAGGTAAGGTTAAAACTTCTCTCTCTCTAGGTTATTGGCATGCGTGTGGTTCTAATATCTTATTATCGCTATTCCTAATGGAAGTCAGATTTTATTCACCCCTAACTACACAAATAGCTAGGGAGTAAATAAAAGATTTTACTCTTTACCTGTTGTGGAGATTTTTTGGGAACCTTGTCTCACACTTGCTCCAAAATATTAAAAAGAATTCAGATTTGTTTCTCTTCGTGATACCAGTTTAACGATCACTACGACTAGAAAATTAAAAATAATTTTCACACGATTCTAGCAAAAGGTCACCATTATAAATAAACTGCTCATTCCACAGTATACAATGCGGGGATGTGACCTTCCTAAAATGGCCTTGTAAGGCAGGATGAGGTTTATAACAAACAAAATCTACCGATATGACTGAAAGGAGGTATTTGCATAAAACTCTGGCCTTTAGTTTCAATAAACTATATTTACATTTGAAATAAGTGTAGGTCCAGAAATTAATGGAAGGTGGTTAATTGCAGGTCCACCGGAAACACGTGGCTGGGAGATGACCCGAGATATGATTTGCGCAAAGCGGGTTGGGTTATTTAAATGGAAGCGTCGTATTCAGGGGTTTCCTATATTTCTCTCACATCAGGCACGATATTTTCTGCAAAGAGATTGCATTTTAGCATCAGTGCTGAGGCTATGGACACCATAGGGGAACGTTACACATTACTTGCTTTTAGCCTTGCATATTAAAGCTCACTCCTTTCTGTATAAACTCCAAGTTTATACAGAAAGGAATACTACATTGCTTGATTAACCCTTTAATCATTTAGTACGTATATATACGTAGCGCACTAATGCTACCTGAGCCATTTAGTACTTACAGTTGGACACAGGTTTACTTGGTACACTGTCTTGAGAGACTTCGAAAAATTACTTGGTAACAGTGTTTACTGAGGGAGATGTGGGGGAGAACTCCTTCTCTGCTAGCAAGAGTTCCCCCAATAAGCTCTGGAGTTCGTTTGGAGTTATTAGGTATGGTGGGAGAAAGACACACACACACACATACGGAGTAAAATAAAAAAAGAAATCTGAGCAGTTTATATAGTTGTAATGAAGATTGTTGTCTCACTTGTAATATAAGTTTGTTTATTTAGGTTCCATTTAACTTTCGGCCAAGACGTTATCTTACCACCGTGTCTATTATTATACATCGGTCATATTCATTACACAATACTTAAAGTGTATCAACATTTTAAAGTTATATTGGTATTGACGAAAATCACGAACATTATAATCAGGATATTTTAACCTTTATCATGGTAAAGGCCAAGTTTACAGCATTAGTTATAGTGTGTTTCCTACAAATTCTACAATAGGAAGCTATAAAGAGAAGCGCAGCAGCACTTGATTGAATATACCCAAAAACTCAATGAATGTGTGAGGAGTCTCCGGCACTTAGCTCCTCTCTCTCTCTCTCTCTCTATCTCTCTCTTATACTAAGCTAACTTATAATTCTCTCTCTCTCAGCTATACTAGCTAACTTAGTGACATGAGGCCATCTAGAATGACCCCTGCTTCGGTATGCAGTTCTGATATGTCATTAGTGTATTCAGGAGAGGATCAGTGACCCAGTAATATCGAAGATTGCCCTTCCTGAGAATACCCATAAGCATAACAAAAGCAAAGAAATTTCTCATCTCTGATACTATAATGTCATACCACTCTTGTTCCCTTGAGTGTTCGCTTACTATATTACCCCATTTCGTAACATGAAATTAACGATTGGATCTCTACAGTTAGTTCCATTATAGAATAATTAAAAACACAATAAAAAACTTTATTCCTGATATACTTTCATCAAAATCGAAGGTGTGCGGCAAAAAATTATCTCCACCAATCCTTTGCTACACAGGATTAGCTGGTTTGACATTTCTGACAACCTCCTAAGGCCACACTTACCCCCACCTCCCCCGCGCAGTTCATACAAATGGAAGCGAGCAGTGCAAAAAGCCAGCAAGACCTCTAATAAGCACTAAGTAGTACAGAAACAATATCGATACAATAAGCTATGAAGGCGCGCAAATTTAAAAACTTAAGAACGTCACTTGACCCAAACAACATGTGTGGGACGACTTCTGCAACACGTCATATGACGTGGTTGACCTGATATATTATAGACTATATATTTCGTTGATCTCAGGTGATAGGTGAAGTCATTTGGGCTTTCCTTATAGTGGCTGACATAAAGAGAGTACCATCTACTGAATTGACAGTTACCCTTTAAAATATCGTTCAGAGCATATGACCCCTATACTCAGAAACAACAACAACGGCCAAAAAATATGCCGCATTTTTACTCTTGTTCATATAACTTAGGTTTTAACCACAGATACTACAATGAAAATATCAGTAGGATATAAAGCATTACATTTCAAATAATAGAAACTATTTTAATAGACTCCAAGAAGCTAATAAGCGAAAATAAGCAGCGAAGTATTATATCTGTATCAGCCACACCAGTGAACAAAGTATACAGGTAAGGCAATTTGCCAATACTGTTACCGACCTCACTGTATGAAAACAGTGCTCGGTGAGTTATTTCAGTTCTATAATTCAATGCTGCTAACAAGAAAACGGTGATTAGGCGGACACATCAAAAACATGTTGGGGCCCCGAGTAAGTAGGAAAGTTTAGTGCAATACTCTCAATATTGTATGGAGGCATTATGCCATTTTTTTCACAGATACTTCGAATATTATATCAAGAATATCATGGTTATAATAAAAACTTGTTGTGAATTATGTTTATTAAAACATATAATCAAATAAGTAGTGAGAACAAAATGAGAACATTTTATGTCCTATTACAAAAAATATAACATTTATATTATACGATCTAATTCCTTGACCATCCACCCTCTCTCTCAGTCACTTCCCTCAATCTGTTGGGCATCGAATGAACAAGGTTGAAAATTTGCTGCGGTCTCCGTCTACAAATTTCCCACTGAGAGTTGATGTGAGCCATGAGTTTGCTGGTTGTTCTCTCATGTTCCATTTTCCATGTGTTCACCATCTGGGCCCGCACGTGTTCAATACATTTATATCTGCTCCTTTGCTCGGCTTATTCCAAGAAGAAGCAGGTTATCCTGTCCGGCAAACCACTCTTGAACAACGCGAGCAGTGTGAATGAGACTCCAGTCGTGCATGAACAGGATGGGCCCTGGTGGGAAGGGAAAATTCTTTCTCGCAACGAAGGCAAGAAGGTTTGCAGCAGCTCAACATACTTAGCTGCTGTAAATCGTCCCTCGATATGGAACACATCACCCATACCATGCACACACCCTATTCCCATACGTTGCAGGTGACATGGCCTGATCAAACCACCTCAACGATGTTACGGGGTTCATATCTGAATGAGAGAAAAAAAATGGGGGTGTATAATATAAATCAAATATATACATTTGGAGAATTTAAATTCTCGGTGATGAACAACACTGAAGGATTTCTATTGTCTAATTATTTATTTAATTATATTTGAGGAAAAAGAGCAAATGATGCCACTGTTCCTCTTCCTACCCTCACCTCTCCTCCCCCTCCCTCTCTCTCTCTCTCTCTCTCTCTCTCTCTCTCTCTCTCTGAATGTTACTTAAGTTTAAGTATATTATGTACGATTTTTTTATCTATCTATCTATCTATCTAATCTAATAATAATAATTTACAATGTCGTATATATCTAACGATTCACTATGTTGTTACCTGCCAGCTAGGTACGGTTTGGTACGGTTGATATTTAGCCTATGTGTACGGTACGGAATTACGCAACGACAATTTTACCAAAGTACGGCACGGTACAGTTCAGGTACGGAAAAAATGTGCAAATTCCGTACCGTACTACCTTACCTTAGGCATGGATATATTACTTTGGTCTACGTTGAAAACAAGGGAACATATTAAATTAATTGTTAATAATAAATGATAACCAGTAATATAGCATTTTTTTAGTTTGTTTTACTATTCTAAGCATCAGCAGCAGGCAGCAAGTAGTAACTATTTTTATCTTAAGGTCAAAATGTTTTTTTCTTACTTTAGTGACTATTGACTTGGGATAGGAGTAAATGATTACAATTATTAGAGTGAGAGATATCTGCATGTATGGTGGAGTAGTAAAACGATAGACACTGTGATTGATGGTAAAGCTACTGTTATACTTGTGTTTGGTTACCTCCTTCGCAATCTTCATTTAGATTCAGGGTATCAGCCATATGCTTGTATTACGAAGGGGAAGAAGAGATGGCCGCCTAGGAACATAACTGTCGGCATGGTAGCAGAAATCCGTTTGGCACACAACTTTTCAACTTTTTTTTAGCAAAGAGAGAGCCGCCAATTGCCTACAGATTGGTTTGAATAGGTAACTGGTTATAGTTGCTCTATGTGTTACCAAATAAAAAACGTTGAGCATTTTTTATCCGGACAGTCATTAGAGTTAAAGCCTTGATTATATTGAAAAATTATAGCAAAATCTCGTACTAATACCAGTCTTCATTACAGTGTTATTGACCAAAACGTGACTGCATTGTCTGTGAAACCCACAGTAAGAGAGTTTTACCAATTACAAATAAACATTACCTTTTATTCAGGCTTGGAGTAATTGTCATTTATCTGTAATGCTTTTAATTACACGTTTTGAAGTTGATTGTAACTGCGTTTGTTTTTAATTTATACTTAATGAATAGGTGGTTGCGAAATGTAATTGAGTAATAAATTTTTATATATGTATTTGTAGCTATGATTACAATATTGAAATATTAAAATTGTGAAATAATACTAATGATTGTATTTGATATTGTTCCCCATCTTGTAATTGAAGTTGTAATTGTAATTCGATAACTGGTCAGGTACTTATGATTCTAATTGTAATAAACATAAAGGAAACGTAATTACCCCTAACCTGCTTATATTACATAAGATATGCGTCAGTAGCTACTTCATACGAAATGGATGAGCATAAAAATAATGGGAACAAATAAAATTTTTTTTATGTATACACGGGATAAAACTGATTAGAAATTCAGTTATTTTTCCACTGCACTTCGGCTTCTCTCGGGGCACCTGTGGACTGTTCAATCTTTAATAAATCGACTTTATCTTTCTCGGGATCTAAGGGATTCATGTCTGCACCCTTATTTGGTCAGTCAACCAATTCAAATCCTCTCAACCTTGAAACCATTCCTGAACTATTCTGGCCGTATGGATGGGCCAGCGGTCATGAATGAAAATGACAGGGCTAGGTGGAAAGGGATAATTCCGCTGGTGAAGTGAAGGGAGGAAGAAATCCTGAAGAATTTCAACGTATTTTTCACTGGTGAAACCCTTCAGGTCTTGATGATATCACATATACCATGTAAGGAAATCCAGACCCACACGTTTACGGTTACAAGCCACTCCTGCCACTTCGTAATGTTTCCTCGGTGGTATCTGAAGGAAAACAATCTGAATTTTTTTACAATTTACGTGTTGCTTTCCGTAACTGGGAAAATAATGATATATCGTTTGGGGAAATGTAATGCTAAGTAACAACCCCTGCATTAAGATAATGTTTATTCATCTGTGAGGATTAATACTTATTACAAGTTTGCCACCTCCAACCTCTTATACACTAAAACAGCTCGAAAGCTGATTAGTGGAATTCACGTTAAGAGAAGAACAGCACCACCTTTAGTAAACAGTGCTTCAAACAGACAATTAACAATTTATCATTCTGAAGACATACAGAATTTTAAACGCTATCAATGAAAATAATGACCTGAGATGTTGCAATGCCAGTAACAGCCAATCAATCAATCAGTCCCAGTAATCGTGTGATTTAATATATCACTTTGTTCAGTGATAACGATATCACTGCTACAGCACCCCTATTACACGCTGACAAGTTTGTCACCCAATCATGGCTAGACTGAGTGTTGTATAAATTTTGATAGGTTTATCTGTCCTCTGCTAGTAGTATACGTTTACAGTCTCCAATGAACAGCAACATATAGTTCTCCGGGCGCAGATCGTCGCTCTACGAGAAAGTGGGCTTTCAATACGCGCTGTTGCACAGCGTCTTGACGTCTCCCCTACAAAGTAAATAAATGGAAAAGGGGTGGCACGATTAGCTGGAAATTGACCGACTTTGGATAGCATTTTTTTATTTTATTTATTTATTAATTTTTTAAACTATAAACCTTATAAACCCGTGAAATTATGAAACCTAAATTACAGTTGCCTTGGTCCTGTTGAACTCTAATAGTGATTCTTTCTCTTTACTTCCCAGAATACCAAACAGCGTTCCCATAAGCAAACAGGCTATAATAAATCTTGATTATCTAGGTATCTGCATGTTAATTACGTATTTCAGTGCGAAGACCTCCACCACGAATGACCACCCGTTAGGATAACGACGACATTCGACGAGCAGCAGAAGAAGATCCTTTTACCAAAACTATTGCTATTCGTGAACGTCTGGCATTAAATGTTTCGGCTATGACGGTGCGAAGACGTTTGCATGAGGCAGGAGTACCTCATAGAATTCCTGCCTATCAGCACGATGCCGAACGGCATCGTGCTGATAGGCTTGCCTTTGTCCAACAGTTTGTGGGGGAGGATATGGAATTTTGGTCTCGAGTCGTATGCAGTGACGAAAGGTCTTTTACTAGCAGAAGTCACGGCAGAATACATAACTGAAGAGAGAGTAATATAAGGTGAGTTTCTATAATCATTAATAACAGTCAGACTATAATAATTATAAGCAAGGGTAATATTATAATCAAAAGATAATAATTATGTCAATAACCATGTATTTTCCGCTAATTGAATTATATTGCCACGAGAAGTATGAAAATAAAAATTCTTCATTTTGAAAACCCCCTATTAGTACATGGCCGCTTTCAGGCGTTAAGCAAATGCATTATTAATGTTATGAATAATCAAGTAGGCAAACTTATAGTATAGAGTACAGCCTGTTTACTGAATTAAAGAATATCATATCATAACGGACCGTTGCAGATCAAACTTGATGCTATTATAAGTATTAATCCTTGCAAATGAATAAACATTCTTAACTTATTGCAAGGGTTGTTACTTAGCATTTTAGTTCCCCTAACGATATAGCATTATTTCCTTATTACGAAAAGCAAAAGCGTAAATTGTTAAAATAAGATTTTTCCCTTCAGATATTACAGAAGAAACATTTACGAGGTGACCAGGAATGGGCATGTCACAGTAAACGTGTGGGGCTGGATCTTCTTACATTGCATGGATGATATCACCAGGGTTGAGTGTAGGTTCACTGGTGAAAAATACATTGAAATTCTTCATGATTTCTAACTTCTTTCACTTCAACAGCGGAATTATTCCTCCCCACCTACTCCTGTCATTTTTATTCACGACCGCTGCCCCAGCCATACGGCCAGAATAGTCCAGGAATGGTTTCAAGGTCGAGAGGATCTGCAATTGCTTGACTGGCCAAGTAAGGATACAGACATGAACCTCACTGAGAATATTTAGGCTAATTTGGTAAAATGTTTTGGAGCCTGAGAGGAAGAGGAGACCAGATCAACTTATGGACCACTGGGAACACAATGGAAGCTCTTCCACAACCGACCACAGATCGTCAGAAACCATGAATCTTTTATGCCTAACAGATTGCAAGAGGTGATCTAGAAGGAAGGTGGCTGGACTTCTCACTAATATTAAAAATAAATGTAAAAATTGAGTGTGTATATTTGGATTACCCCATGGCTTCCGCTGAACTTCCATGTCGTATGATGTAAAAAAAAATCGTAAACAGACCTATGCATATCGTTTAGCTCTAGGTCATGGTTATTATAATTTATTTATTAGAAGGGTGAATTTGATATCTTGAAGGAGTTCAAAATCTAAAAGGAATTTCGCTATCCTGATTTTTTCTTTAAAAATTATCTAAAAAGAGAACCCTAGGACAATATCCTCAAACTACATTTTTCCAAATGGCTCTTTCCACAATGGACAGGTAAATGACTGAAGGGGCTATTTTACAATAGAGACGTCTGTCTCTTATCCTCACACGAATGATGATAAGAGCGAAAGGAATTTCTGTCCGTATGACATTAAAACATGTATCACAATTAATATACTAGAAAATATTAGCCAAGTAGATATGTTTACCATATCATGTAATAATTATTGTAATGAACGGCCTGTAGGGAATAACCTCTACAGTATATTTAAGAGGGAATACAAACCCAATCATGAATACATGAAACCTCTGAATATCAACAATTGTTTATCATTGGCAAACGATTAAGTTTACCATATGGGAATGGTTAAAAGTTTGCACCAAGTTTGGGGGTCCTTCACTTTCCATTACACGCTGTGGAATTCTCTCTGTCCCTATAGTTTCATTTTGATTCCTCAGTAACGTCTAGTCTCTCTCTCTCTCTCTCTCTCTCTCTCTCTCTCTCCTTTTCATTCTATATGTATTTACATGAGAGAGTGAGTTTAACCCAATCCTTCTAGTAAATGCTGTTGTATTCAGAAAATCTACAGTACTATAATAATATTAGGATAAACACTAAAAACACGCAGGCATTAAAGACAACAAAAAAGATTTCAAGTGGAGCTTTTCGTTAGCCATACACTATCCACGAGAATATGTAGTACTTCGTCCATTCATCGGGGTCGCAACATGCCCACCTTACCCCTAGCCCCACACCCATTTCAGTTGTAGCAAAACCAGGCTGAGGAACAATCGTACAGCCAAAGCAAGAAGCTTGTCAGTTTGAATTACATTTCAGAATTCCAAAACCTATAAGACGGCTTAACAACAAGAACTCAATCCCCGACACCACTCCCCCCGCCCCCCGAAAAAATATATATGCATATATTAGTTTAGGCAAGATTAGAGGGTGTTAATGACATATCAAAACTGCATAGCGCAGTGGTATTTCTAGATGACATGTCACTTTAAATTAGCTAATATGGGAGAGAGAGAGAGAGAGAGAGGAGCTAAGGTGTTAGACACTTTCAACACGTTCACTGAGTTTTTGGGTATGTTCAATGAAGTGCTGCTGCGCTTCTCTTTATAGCTTCCTATTATATTATTGGTAGGAAACGCACTGCAACTGATACTATAAACTTGGCTTACGTGATAAGGTTAAAATATCCTGTTATGTTGTTCGTGATTCTCTCTAATACAAATATAACTCTAAAATTTTGATCAATTTTAAGTATTGCGTAATGAATATGACCGCTTATAATGACAGACACGGTGGTAAGATAACGCCTTAGACGAAAGTTAAATGGAATCTTAATAAACAAACTTATATTAAAAGTGAGACAGTAATCTTAGTTACAGCGATATAACCTGCGCAGATATCTTTTTTTTTTTCTTTTACTCCGTGTGTGTGTGTGTGTGTGTGTCTTTCTCCAGCCATAACTAATGACTCCTCCCACTGAAAGAATTTCAGAGCTTATTGGTGGAACTCTTGAGAGTCCTCCCCCCCTCCCCCCCAGTAAACACTGTTACCATATAATTTTTCGAAGTCCCTCAAGAAGCTGTACCAGGGAAACCTGTGTCCAACTGTACATATATGGGGAGCAAATATTTTGGCTGTGACATTTAGTACATATATATACGATTGATTTTTCCTGCCTTCCTTTCAAGGCAAATCCTTTATAATATATTTTCTCTTTGTCCGAAGAAGTGTTGACCATATCCAAACAAAAACACTTCCTCCCAACCCCTTTTATCATAATTTTCCTGATTTTCTGTCTCATGCGGGAATTCGCCAATCACTTGGCGACATTGCTATGTAGCAAGACAACACGCTGCTGGGCTGGTCTTTCACTTACACGGAATTTTGGTCTTTCGACACAGGGGGTAAAAGGGCTATAATCCTATCTAAGCCAACTTAGCATCAGTCGAGAGTGTTTTCTTCTCTATTTTTCTTTTCCAGCTCTAGCGCAAATGAAAAACGATAAGCACGTAATTGTAGTTTATTGACATTATTCCCACTAAAATATAAAAAAAAAAATATACTGGGACGTTACAGAACAAGAGGTTAGATATGGAACGCACAAACTTTCATTCATGAAACAATGCACAAGTACGAAATTCTAAATGAAAGTTGTATACAAAATCTTACACAACAGACATTGCTGAAAATTCATCCGAAAACGAAAACAGAGGGCTGACAAGGTAAAGACAATAAAGTAAGATATATGCATAATGATTCCGAAAGGGTTGCCAGTAATTTCCGGTCCTAAGATTTCGTATTTGACAACGGTGATTACATCGATAAAGAAAAATCTATAGAAACAGATGATGAAATTTATGGTTCTTAATCAAATTATCCTTTAGTCGTGTAAGTCGTGTAAAGAGAGAGAGAGAGAGAGAGAGAGAGAGAGAAGAGAGAGAGAGAGAGAGAGAGAGAGAGAGAACTGTTTTCTTTGTATTGTACTTTACCTTCCTTTGAACACTGATGCCGTGTATAGAAATTTGAACCTTACAATTTTGTCATTGATAAAATATAACGTTAGAGAATTCTAACAACACTACAAGAAGAACAATATATATATATATATATATATATATATATATATATATATAGTATATATATATATGAGTATGTATGAGTGTGTTATGTATATAATTAGATTTATAGCGCACACGGAAACACTGTACACAATATGGGTGTCATTAGCTACGTTTCCAAACTTCTTCCTGACTTACAATCTTACTACAAATAATCTGCATTCCACAATTCAGGGTTCTTTAATCCGATCATAAAATCCTAATTATCCCTCCCCGGGCTGTCCAGAAGAAAGAGGCCGTTCCGGGACAAGGCCGAGTTACAAAAGGGATATCACTAAATCCTCCATTGCCCATGAAACAAGGAATTGGAATCGGTCAAAAGGACTAGGGATAATCCGAGGCACCATTCTCAAACTAATGTTCGAGTGGTTCCACCCACCAATCTCGATGCAGGTGGAAAGAAAGGAGAGATGAGAGATGAAAACAACAACTGATCATTACCTTCCAAGGATACATGGACATGCCTCTCTCCCTCTCACTCTCTCTCTCTCTCTCTCTCTCTCTCTCTCTCTCTCTCTCTCTCTCTCTCTCTCTCTCTTTCTCCTCTCTCTTCTCTCTCTTTTTGATATATATATATATATATATAATATATATATATATATATATATATATATAGATATATATATATATATATATATATATATATATATACATACATCCATCCATCCATACATACACACACATTAAGAAGTATTATTACTGATATGAAGAATGATTAAACACATGGGACATTATATACATTCTCCGATTTCAAAAATATAAATGAGAAACAATGGGAATGCTTGAGGATGAAGCCACAAAAAGTTCTGTGCATTGGGCATGTAGTAAAATAATAATTATACTGAGTCAATGATTTTCTTATTCCACTTAGAATAACTGTCAATAAAAAATATAAATAATGATCACCTTTGATTTGACCTGGTAACTGAACACACTGAGTTGGATTATATCCGATTATACTAGCCGTTATTCCGGCTCCTATGTCTATGTTCTTTACAGTTATTGAAAACTGCATACAATGGCATGAAATGTGTTATTTTAAATTTTGTATTATTATTACGATACAGATAGATTTTAATTTGATTAGAAAAAATTATATTCTGAAATCTACTGCTGTATATATATCTATATATATATATATATATATATATATATATATATATATAATATATATATATGTATATATATATACGTATATATCTATATATCTATATATATATATATATATATATATATATATATATATATATATATATATATATATATATATATATATATATATATATATATAGATATATAGATATATATATATAGATATATATAGATATATAACTATATATATCTATATATCTATATATATATATATCTATATATATATATATATATATATATATATATACATATATACATAGATATATATATATATATATATATATATATATATATATATATATTGTAAAGGATTGATTTATTGAATGTAAAATTGCAGAAAAAGGTTTGAAAATTTATATTTGCATACAAAAAAAAAGTGTGTACACTAGACAACAGATGGCAGTAGCGCTTGGCGTAGGCGGTAGTCGCCAAGGATAATGTACCGAAAATATGATATTTGGTCCATGGATGTCTAGCGTGAGTCGGGTATATAAAGGCCCAAAACGATGATTTTCGTTGGAGCTGAAACAAACAAGTGATTATAATAGTGTATCAAGTTTTGAGGAATATATGGTAATGTAGTTGTTGTTTATCCATTTGGACGTTTTCTTGTGTGATGTAACGTTGGTTGCCACTAACTTTTTGATGTTACAGTGAATTATATGTTGTGTTGATGTAAAGCTTTGTGACTTGGGTATTATACTGTAAAATGCAGTGATTAGTGATTAGTTTGTCTTGATGAAGTGTTTGTATGGCGAGTCTTTGCTTTTGTGCAATGCGTCCGTAATTTGTTAATGTTCTGTTTGTGACTTTAATTTCCTTACTGATTGTTTTTAAAGTACATTTTAAGTTATAGTGGGTTGTCACTGTTTCCTGATATATTCTCCTCGTGAAATCCTTACCATAGAGAGATTTTTTTTTTTTATGTTACATGGGGGCCTGTCGAACGAAACCCGAACGTTTCCCTATTCAGATTTTGCTCATTCTATCGAACGAAACTCGAACATATCCATACTCAGTGTTTACTCATTCTATCGAACGAAACCCGAACGTATCCTTATTAATTGTTGCTTTATTCATGTCGAGCGTATTCGACCATAACTTGACGTATCCCTACTGTTAATTGCTTTTCAGTACTTCCATGTACTTAGAGAGGGGGAGAGTTGTGATAGTGTTAGTGCTATAATATTTGTCTTGCTGTGTTATTTTGAGCAGGTTATTAAAGATGTTTGATTGAAAGATTTCATACGTAGTCCTAGTGGTGAAAAGTTAGAAGGTATAACTAAAATAGACTGGATTGTTCTAGCTAGGTACTATAATGTAGAAGTATCAGAATCTGCAAGGAAGCAAGAAATCTCAAATAAAGTAAGTGAGGCGCTAATGACTTTAGGCATTTTGTCTGATAAGGAAGGGTTGTTACTAATGAGTTGGGAAGAGGAAGAAACTGATAGCCAGCAAAGCGCTAGTGAGAATAATACAGAGGGTAGTGCAAGTGAAGAGGAAGGTGCCAAAGCCGTACGTGAAAAAACAAAGTCACGCAAGGTTAAACCAAAAAAGTCCAAACTTTTTTATGAAGGGTGGAGTGTTGAGCAGATGCAGATTCATTTGCAAATAGTTAGATTAGAGAATGAGAAAGCTGTTGAACTAAAGAAGTTAGAAAATGAGAGAGCTGAAAAGGTTAGGAAGATAGAAGCTGAGAAAGAGGTTGAGCAAAAGAAGATTGAGGTTGAGCAAAAGAAGATAGAAGCTGAGAAAGAGGTTGAGCAAAAGAGGATAGAGCTAGAGATGAAGAAACTTGAAGTAGAAGAAAAGTCCAGAGAAATACCAAAATCTTTTAGAATAGACAATGCAGTAAAAAGTGTACCAATTTTTGTTGAAAATGAAGTGGATGCATTTTTTTTACAATTTGAGAAAGTGGCAGAACAGCGTGAATGGCCGAGAACGTCATGGAGCACGTTGGTTCAAACCTCCTTTCGAGGAAAGGCTAGGGAAGTATTTGCTGCCTTATCTTTAGATGATTCCAAGGATTATGAGAGAGTTAAATCTGAAGTTTTGAAGGCTTATGAATGGGTGCCAGAGAGGTATAGAGAGAAGTTCAGAAGCTGGATAAAAGAGGCAGTCGCACTCATATGGAGTATGCACGGGAACAACGCCTGTGGTATGATAGGTGGATGAATGCCCGAGAGGTTAATGGTGATTTCGGTAAACTTCAGGAACTTATCTTGCTTGAGCAGTTCAAGGATGGTATTAATCCACTTATTAAAACATATTTGGATGAACGTGATGTAGATAATGTGGATGAAGCCACTAGATTGTCTGATAATTATGCATTGACCCATAAGCTATATAATACTGACGTCACTCCTAAAATTGGAAGGAGCAGAGTTTGGGAAGAGCGGCAAAATTACAAGGCACAAGGTAAGACTACGAGTTCACAGGTATCATCTCGTGGAGTCTATAATAAATCCTTTAATAGAGGTAGTAGAGGGCAAGTCAATATAATTCTGGTCCTAGTGTTAGTGCTGGAAAAGCAGGATACAGTGTAAATGATCAGTTTACACCTAGTTACCAAAATATAGCAGGCAAAGAAAATGTCATTGCAGATTCTCTCTCTAGATCTGTTGATTATTTAAAGGAAAGTGCTTGTTACCAACGACGTGGCAGTCTCCGACAGTTGCTAAATGAAGTAGCTAATGTTTAAGACGTAAGAGTGAAAATTCAGAATGGACTGAGGAGAGAGCCGCTGAGTTAAAAGGGGGGGAATGTAAAGGAATATTGATTTATTGAATGTAAAATTGCAGAAAAGGTTGAAAATTTATATTTGCATACAAAAAAAAGTGTGTACACTAGACAACAGATGGCAGTAGCGCTTGGCGTAGGCGGTAGTCGCCAAGGATAATGTACCGAAAATATGATATTTGGTCCATGGATGTCTAGCGTGAGTCGGGTATATAAAGGCCCAAAACGATGATTTTCGTTGGAGCTGAAACAAACAAGTGATTATAATAGTGTATCAAGTTTTGAGGAATATATGGTAATGTATTGTTTATCCATTTGGACGTTTTCTTGTGTGATGTAACGTTGGTTGCCACTAACTTTTTGATGTTACAGTGAATTATATGTTGTGTTGATGTAAAGCTTTGTGACTTGGGTATTATACTGTAAAATGCAGTGATTAGTGATTAGTTGTCTTGATGAAGTGTTGTATGGCGAGTCTTTGCTTTTGTGCAATGCGTCCGTAATTTGTTTAATGTTCTGTTTGTGACTTTAATTTCCTTACTGATTGTTATTAAAGTACATTTTAAGTTATAGTGGGTTGTCACTGTTTCCTGATATATTCTCCTCGTAAATCCTTACCATAGAGAGATTTTTTTTTTTATGTTACAATATATATATATATATATATATATATGACTTAGAAATTCAATACAGTTTACTTTTATTTGATATTTTTTATTTACAAAAAAGACATGCACCGTGGATGATGTAGAATTCATAACAAGTAGGTTTAACCCAAAGATTGGATGATATGGAGTACAAAATTTATAAATTCTAGAACGTCGAGTAAAAGATAGCGTTCCATGTACAACGAATAAACCTCCATACAGGAAACAATGCATGCATGTATGTTCTAAGAGCATGTTATTTTCCAACGGTGCCATGCTGATAATCCTATAGTTAAGGGATAAATTATCATTATCATCATGTTTGGAAAGAGCAGACTTATAAACACACGACAGTGGTTAAAGGGAACTGCTGTATGTATGTTAATATACCTATATGAGTTAAAATATATGGAATAAGATACAGAACCGAGAGAGAGAGAGAGAGAGAGAGAGAGAGAGAGAGAGAACGTAGCCGCCCTGCCCTCAAAAGATAGCGCGCCTGGGAGAGTAATTGCCATGCTGTGTATTTTACTTTTTGCCGACAGTCTGGGTAGTGTAAATGTTTGCTGACCGCACTTTTAGCTGACAGCTGGGATACCAAAGAGGCCTCCCATAGAAAAAGGTTAATGGTTTAACTAGTGGGGATGTTTAATATCATTACTAACATCACAGTATTGAACCAAAATTGGGGATTGACGAGCTGAATGAAACAAAATACAGACAAGAGGAAAAACAATGCACTGAGTGCACTAGAAATTACTCTCACATTACGTGGAAATCCTTGGTCTTGTTATCTTCCCATCTGCTGATCGATCCTGTGCACTTTTGATGGTAAAAGAACACATGTGGGATCCCCAGAGGAGCAGGGGACCAAAAGGGGGGGAGTGGTGTTTCGTAGGTGAGAGGCATCTTTCTTCTGAGACCTCTCTGGAATTTCTGAGGGCGAGCTACTGTGGCCTCGTCCTTTTAAAATCTTAGCATTGATGTGCTCCTCCCCCATTGAGGACACCTAGGTAGATTAATTCTAGGCAGCCAATGTGAGTAGGTAGAGATGATTTAGGGAGAATGGAGGCTTTCAGTTCAGAGGGCAACTTGAGAATATGGGAAATTGTTTATAAAGAGGTAATACTTTTCCTTCGTCCTGGCTTAAAATCCTGAACTATATATACATATATATGTATATATAGTTAAGGATATATATATATATATATTATATATATATATATATATATATATATATATATATATATATATATATATATATATATATATATATATATATATATATATATATATATATATATATATATATATATATATATATTAATAGGCATGGAGATACGGAAGGTCATGGCACATTACATAGGATTCATTATTGCTAAAGGCAAGAAATAAATCTTACATCAATACGAAACAATTAAGCAAGTTAACGTAAAATTGTAATCAATTAAAGTATTTCTAAGTAAAATTACAAATTAAAAAATCTCAAAGAATGAGTATTACATCTATACAAAACACATTTAAGAAAGGGAAATGTAAAATCATAAACAATTAAAATATTTCTTAGTAAAATTACGAATAAAAGCATTAAAAATATATCAAAAATATTAAAATGGAGGAATATACCTTGCTAAAGCAGAGCCCCGCTGATCCGTCAGGACGGTGGAAAAAAGCCAAGGAGAGGGAAACAAAGTGACGTGGCTTTATGCTATATACAAAGGTACTGAGGTAGTATGGTTGTTAAGTGAAGGTACTAGTTTGTTAATTGCCAAACTTTCAAGAGCGAGGAGGTGGTGTTCATATGGTGACGTCATAATGAACTTAAAGTACTTATAGTTAATGTCTGCCCTACAGATTCTGGCGTGAATTTGATTGTTCAGGGGCGGATAATTTGCTGCCCGTTCGGCAACTTATACCTCAATGAGCATCACATCTCACTCTGGGCAACCGGCGCGTACTTCCTACGTTGATCGGCAGCAATTAAATAAATACACTACACCGGATTGCATTAAGGAGGGCAATTTCTCTTTGTGTTTTAGGGTTCATACAAGTGAATCTGGCATCAACTGCTGGATAATGGTGGTTTAAAATTTTTAAAGGGATGGCAAAAACATCCTGTCATGTATATAAGGTATTTTAACATAGTATCTAAATTTCTGTGCTAAATGGAAAAACGTTTTTGATGGTATTTTTGACGTATTTAAAAAATAGGCCGATGGGTAACAATTGCTGTTGAAAAATCCCTTAAGAAAAATGATTTCGTAATGGAATAATTTCCAACTTGTGGGGGTTTATAGCCCTGTGGAAGTGTTGATAAAGAATTTTATTTAAAATTATAAAAAAACAAAAACTGTAGAAATTCAAGCCAAGGCCGGTAAAAGTAGGTTTCCTGTAGATTCCTGTGTTAAAACAGTTGTCTTTACGAACTACCATTGTGTCCTAAAAGGCTAATTGTCCATTTTCTTCTCATTCACAGGTAAATTTAATGTCATGATGTTTAGAGTTAGCATATTGTAAAAAGGAATCGCTATGATGCATATCTTTAAGCAAAACAAGTGTCATCTACATACCTTCGATAAAAAAAGTGGTTTAAAAGACGAAGGGCAATTGTCCAGCGGTTCCCTTTCAGATTTGAGTATAAGAATATTGGCGAATGTACAGCTTAGGGGATTGCCCATACGCACACCCTCTATTTGCAAATAGACCTGTCCATTAAAATTGAAAGCAGTGTCCGGCACTGCTAATTCTAACAATTTTCAAAAATCATCACGTTTAAAGCCACTATATGTAATATTGTCTTCTGAAAAAATAGTACCTAAAATAAATCTGATGGTTTCCTCCACAGGTAGTTCCTTGTTGGACGATTGGTTTTCGCACTCTGCTACCAGTCCGGTGGTCTCAAGTTCGATTCTCGGCTCGGTCAACGCGGAATCAGAGGAATTTATTTCTGGTGATAGTAATTCATTTCTCGATATAATGTGGTTCAGATCCCACAATAAGTTGTAGGTCCCGTTACTAGGTGACCAATTGGTTCCTGGCCACGTAAAAATATCTAATCCTTCGGGCCAGCCCTAAGAGAGCTGTTAACCAGTTCAGTGGTTTGGTAAAACTAAGATGGAATTATTTTTTCCTCCACAGGTATATTAGTGAAAATGGCTTCAATGTCGTAGCTTGCCATGGTTAGGTCAGAGTCCTGGCATAAAACACTGTTCTTAAAATCAAGAGAGTTGGTTAGATTATACTCATTTTTAAAATGATCCTCTAATAGAGGTGTCAAGAATTTAGCTATTTTGTTACCTGGTGGAGTATAGGATGAAAGGATGGGTCTCCTAGGGATACCCTCCTTGTGCATTTTTGGTAGGCCATACATAACACTCAATGAAGAACCTGTTACATAAAGGTTTTCGTAAGTTGTTTGATCTATCGTTTTATTATCTCTCAAAGTTTTCAAGAACCGGTTTATTCTGTCCTCGTTTCTAAAAATTAGTTTGTAGTCAATGTCGCCCATGTTTCTAAACTTGGTAGCATCTTTCAGAATTGTTTCCATTTTGTGATTATACTCTGTTTTATTCATTATGACGGTTCCCTTGCCTTTATCGGGTTTAGGAAAAATGATATTGCCGTTTCCTTTTAGTTTCTTAAGGATACCAAGGTCCTGTTTATTAAAAAATGGTGCCCATCTTGGTTTTAGTTTGTTAAAATTAATATGGGCAAATGTGGAGAGGTCGTCTTGAAACTTAGAAAGGTTAGTATTCATAGCTAGCTAAGTTTTTTGATTTTGAAAACAAAATTTCAAATGGTAGAAAATATTCATAATATGAAAGTATGTAAACCGGCAAGCAAAAATCCAGGCCTAAAGATAAAAGGAATTCCTCTCTCTTGGTTAAATTGTAATCAGATAGGTTAAATGCCACCTTAGTTCCTCCTTCATTGAATTTAGGTGTAATGATGCCTAGTTTTTGAAGCTTGTTATTATGCGTGTTTTTTTACTTTATCAATGTAGGGGTTAAGGTATTTAGTCAGTAACCAATTGATTATAATCAAATCAATAAGTGTAAGGTTTCTAACAATTTCATTGTGCAAAGATTGAATGGCATTTTCATGTTTCTTAATTAGCTTTTCTTTTTCACAAATTTCCAAGTTTAACAAAGTAGTTGTGGAATCAGAATAAAACCTGGTATTATACAAAGATTGTCTATACAATTTGAACTTCACAAAATTCGGCAAAACATGGTTAAGGCTACAGTATTGTAGAAACTCTAGGTCAAGCTTGGCCTTGGATCACTTTTTCAATGTGTTTTCAAATTTGCGACACTTCTGCAGCAAATATCTATTGTATTTTTTCACTATTAGGTCCCGAAAATGTACTACTTCCATTTGACAGATCATATTTGATAGGATTTATTCTAAATATCAGGATTAAAAATCCAATTATCATGTACTTTTTGTTGAATTGTGCTCATCTTAAAACTTGATCATTCATTCCGAACCCTTAATTCTTTGTTGACTTCAGTCACCGTTCTCCTACCATGACTTGAATAAGAGCCATGGATACAATCTATTTTGCGTTATCCTTGTTATAATAATGGTTATTTTTCAATATTATGTAGGAGACCCTTTCTTATTTCTTTAGCTTTAGCCGCTAGAAGCGTTTGAGTGATGTCCTTATTGAAAGACCATGCAGCTGAAGTCGTCAGTATCTATAAACTAATATCATCATCATTCTTATTATGAATACGCATTGATAAGGTTAAGACTATAAAGGTCACAACTTGCGAAGAGAACTTCCGAGGAATAGTCTGTTCATCTGTGAAGAAAGGCAACGAAAAAAGTAAAAGTAGAGTAGTCGTACATCGACAGAAAACCAAATCAATAACGACAAATAAAGGAGCAATAGACTAGATAGGTATGTCATGTGAAGTTGAAGAAAATAATGCAGTGTATGACCATTGCTGCTTTTCATGTCTTTCGCGACATACCGGAAAATAGCAAATTCATAATGAAACAACAAATTGTATGAGATGATAAATTTTTTTATGGTATACCGAAATATCGTATCGCTGTTTACAAGAATGCGCTTTTTACTTGTCTATGGCCTGCTAGGAAATGTTGTACGACCAGCAAGCCATCTGCTCACTTATCGGGTGGTGTTCGACTGCATACTCTCCAAAGTTTCAACATTGGCAAATTGGGCTGACAAGATACGCAACTTAGCTACTAAATTATTGTGCATTTGCTTCTAACTTGGTCATGCTACAACCTTCCATTCGGTCACTTTCCGTATTTACCCCTTCAAAGTGTTTGTCGTTCCTTTCTGTTTACAAAGTAACGTCCTTGCTAGGGCACGCTTGGTCAGCTGCATCTGACGATTCAGTCTCTACGGTCACCGGCGGGGCCGACGTCCTCACTGGGATCATTCTTCTCCTCCTCCCCACCCGAACTTTGCCAAGGTTAACAACTACTTTCACCTCGCGCCCCACCCCGTCCCGGCTGCAGCTCCTGAGTGAATCCTCCCACAGAAAGGATAGCTCATCTTCGATTCTTCTCGGCCGGTGTGTCGTCCTACTTATGCGCTTCTATTTTCATTTTCTTTATATTAATTTTATTTTTCCTCTTCCACTCTCACCAAATTACTTCAGGTTATTTGGTTTTCTCTCCCTTTTTTGCTTATTACGTACCCTACTCCTTGTAATATATATATATATATATATATATATATATATATATATATATATATATATATATATATATATATATATAAATATATATATATATATATATATATATAGATATATATATATATATATATATATATATATATATATATATATATATATATATATATATATATAATATATATATATATATATATATATATATATATATATATATATATATATATATATATATATATATATATATATATATATATATATATATATATATATATATATATAATATATATATTTTATCCAACCATTTATCTAACTCTTGTCCCTTTTCACAGCACCATTTTCTTTAACTCCCGCTACCTTTTAATGCACCGTTATTTCTCTCTCTCTCTCTCTCTCTCTCTCTCTCTCTCTCTCTCTCTCTCTCTCTCTCTCTGTCTCTGTCTCTCCTATTCCAAACTTCCAGTCATAGTTCAGCTTCAACTTCGCAAACATATATACTCGTCAATGGTACAAAACATACTAATTGTCAGAAAACGCATAGAATAATTTCTAATGGCATCGATTTTCTATTGCTGACGGGGGAGCTCCCATAAATAGAAAGAAGAGAAGCGAGAAACAGTCAATATATGTCATGAAAAAGTTCCAATTCCTCCATGTCCTTACTTACTTACAGAAAACGATGGTTGCCTCGCGTGTAAGCTAATGCGCAATTTAAATTCTAATTCCACTCACATATGCATTATGCATGATTCGAAGTCTAATCATTCTTGATAATTAATGTTACCTTCTTTTCACGACGTTTATCACGTGATTTATGTTCGATTTTGCTTTGAAAACAGAATTTTGGCCACTCATCTATTCGCTTCACAGATAAACCGTGAAAACCAGCTGAAACCAGCTATAAAAAACTTTCTTCAGAAAGATATCCTTTTTTATACACACACGTACACGCACGCATACTCGCGCGCGCACACACACACACACACACACACACATATATATATATATATATAGTACAGAAGATATGTAGGAATAGTTCGCTTTAATGATAACGTACATTTCTCATACTTTCGGCCATGCAGATGACTGTCGTTCGGTAGGCTAAATAGATATTTGGAGAGGCAAATCTCATATTCTTCCTTTTCAAGTTGATAGAAATGTATAAGACTTCGAGAAAAGCCGTCGTACCTATTTGGCAAAATTCTAGAGGGCTTTTGTATGATGTCCAGCATTGTGTACTCCACTATGTTTGATAGTAATATTCTCCCCCTAAGCCTAATATCACGAGCTTAATAAGAACTGCCGACGCATTTTTACAATTTTGATACAAGAGATTTCTTCTGATTATATCATTGTTCAAAATCTATTTTTTCTCGGCGGTTTCGCCTCGGATTCGCCCAGTTTCTAAAAATAATCTAAAACTTTCGCGAATGGAGTTGTGCAGTACTTTATGAAACGCAAACTAAAATTCTGCAATGAACTAACTGCTGGGTTTTTGCAGTTTCTCTGAAACATCCTGGAATCTACCTGTAGTTTTTATGTCATAATAACTTCTTCCATAACTTTAGTTTTCACTCTCACATCTGCATCCCAGCAAAGTTAAACAAACAGACAGGAAGTAGATGTCACCCCCCAGTTCGAATAAACGAAGAATTGGTTCCGTTATAAATCCATCTGCAATATTAGTTCTTATTTGTCATAAAAAAATAAATAAAAGAGATAGAAAAAATAAAAGAGAAAAGATCCATCACGCTGAATGGATATGTAACAATTTTTGAAATTCTAAAAAATTTATGAGTATCACTATAGTTGGTTCACTTAATAGAGTCTTGGGTGAACCCTACGCCTACGATACGTTGGTTTGGCGGCCGCTGATTGGCTGGGAGCTGTCTTCCTCCCGGTACCAGCCAATCAGCGGCCGCCAAACTGTTTCGTAAGCATAGGCCTCATCTCTCTGTATCACTTTTAAACACACACCTTTAAACAGGTTTGCCCTGCCAAAAGAGGCAAAAGAATGGCGGAACTGATAGGGTACCTAACCTTTGACCTAGCATGGTACATAAAACAGAGAGCAATGAAGCTTCAGAAATAAAGAACCATATATATAAAGGAATTCTGATGCCCAGGCGAGATTTGAACCCACATCTGGAATACCAGAACGATAAAGCTATACCCACCTGATCACCAAGAGAGATATTTCTATTCTTATTATGTGTACATATATATGGGAATTCAAAACTTACTACAGTAGGATAGCTAAGAGTTCAATTGTATATAGCTTTTTATACTGAATTATATATCTAGATTCTAATATATATCTATATATATATATATATATATATATATATATATATATAGATAGATAGATAGATAGATAGATAGATAGATAGATAGATAGATAGATAGATAGACAGATAGATAGATATACCATGGACTCCCCGTATTCGCAGAGGATGTGTACCAGACAACCCCATGAATACCTAGATTCCCGCATGGCTTAGAACCCTATAAAAACACTTATAAACCCCCTATTTTTGTTAGTTCAAACTCAAGAGAAACCCATTAAAATGCTTAATATTTTTTTTATAGTTTTATCACAAAAAGTGCCTTTAATCATGAAACCATGATGAAAATTCAGGAATTTGGGGATATTTCTCATAGAAAAATACCGCGAATACGCAAATTTCCCTTGAATAATGGATACATGAGGGCCATAGAGAAATCCCCGAACACATGAGTCCACGAATCCGGAGTCCTCGAATAGCAGTGGTCGACTGTACACATATTTAAATTATTCTAATATTGGCTGTTAAAATGCACATCCCTTTCAGTATTGTTATGTTTAATATTTTAGTTATCATGTGCTCTGTATAATGGTGATAATCATTTAAGTATCGTATGTTCAGATTTCACAATAACGTAGTATGAGAAGAGAGATCTTTGTTCAGAGCCAGATGTTCGTGTTTTCATCAGTCAATTAGCTTGTGTTGACACGAGTCATGTGTCAACAGTTAGTGATTGGAAGACTCCAGTTCTTGTCTTGTTTTAGGAAACCTGTCATCACTTGAGGCTGGTTAAGAATTCCCTTGTCGAAAGGGAAATTCATAGGAAAAAGGTCTGAAAGGTGTAGCAGAAGGAAGACATCGCAGTTGTATTATGAAACAAATGTTAGGAGAGGGTGGAAAGTAAGATGGAAGAAATATAACATGAGCCGAGATACAGTAAAAGGGATGAAAGGGCTTGCAGCTAGGGGACGAAGGTACTCTGCAGAACCTCAAGTAATGACTACCGTGCTGCGCTAGGGTGCGCTGACATGTCAGGCATGAGCTAAATCGTTGGGCGAGCTCTCTGATATTTGCAATCTGTTCAAGAACTTAGAGTAGAATCTTGTAGACAGTGCTTGTTACTGAGCATTCTATTTGCGATAGTGAAGGTGGATCGCATACAAAAAATTTCACACATATGCAATAGAACAAGCACGCACACACACACACACGCATATCATAATTATTTACTTACACGCTTTTCTACCCTCTTAACCTACAGCTACTGGGATTTAAGTCTTATTACGTCATATACAGTATTTTGAATTCACAGAATGTCCTATGCAGCTATAACTCTAGTTGGATTTTCTTATATATATATATATATATATATATATATATATATATATATATATATATATATATATATATATATATATATGTCCATGAATTCTCGTTTACGAACAAAGTAACCGATAGATCAATATCTATATATATTATATATATATATATATATATATATATATATTATATATATATATATATATGTCCATGAATTCTCGTTTTACGAACAAAAGTAACCGATAGATCAATAATGTAGTGCAAAAATTCTAAAGCGTCTTTGTCAGCACTCTATGTACGTATCTAAAGGAGGAATTCCTAAGTAACCGTTTAAATAGGGAGCCATTACACTGTTTTCCTCTTAATCTCTCTCTGTGTTCCCATAAGCTGCCTTCGTTCTCTTCATTTTGCTTTTGGAAGCATATCGGCCAAAATTTATAACCTAAGAGTCGTGTGACATTAGTCACATGTGATCAAACACTTCAGAAATGTAGTTTTCATATACAAGCTCAGTAATAATCTTTTTTAATAAATCGTTTTCCATGTTATCAAAATTTACTTGCAATTTATGCATGACTTCATGGCCTAAGCCAATTATCCAATTCTGACTGGAGAAATCTTTTTGACGCGACTTTATATTTACTTGGCGAAACGTGTAACGAACACTGAGATTTTCTACCAAGAGTTTACTTGACGGAGTTTTGTTCAGAGT
Source organism: Macrobrachium nipponense (assembly GCF_015104395.2). NCBI lineage: Eukaryota > Metazoa > Arthropoda > Malacostraca > Decapoda > Palaemonidae > Macrobrachium > Macrobrachium nipponense. Next base: position 52,770,255 of record NC_087209.1, read on the forward strand.
GACCTTTAATATTTTATAGACTATTATTACATAATAAGCAAACATTTAAAGGCTGCCGTAAGGAGAAATAAAAGAAGGAAAAAGACCAATGTTGTTAGCATAATTTTAAAAACCAGAAAATAAAACCTCATTGTGACACTGCTCTGCCGAGTTAAACATTGCTGTCTTGCGTTAGAATGGTTGTGGACAGAATTCTCTTTCAGTTTTATGTTATCTCTTCAATTAACGATGAAAATTGCCGGGGAACATCAGATAACAATCATTATTTCTGTTATATTGAGGACATCAATTTAGCAGAAACGTGACTTTTACTGAAGCCTCCTATCAATATATTGTTACCTGTTACGCTGGCGAGTCACAGCTCGCTCAAAATTATAATTTTACTTGAGATAGTGTCATAATGATGAGTGATTCACAGGACATGATTATTATCTATAAAATATTATGTATACCTCAATTTTCTGGTCTATAATGACTGCTTGTAAAGTGCGATTAATCGACAAGACAGTGAGATTAGGACACGAGCAATAAAGGTGAAAATAGTGAGTGTGCAGAACCTAGATTATAATGATTAAAAGAGTGTAGAAATCGTTTGTCGTTTGTTTATTAATATAAATGACCCACGGTAGAAATCTGAGATATGGAATATACTGTATAGTCTGAATCGATCACAAATTCTCACGATGACAAAAAAAAAAAAAAAAAAAAAAAAAAAAAAAAAAAAAAAAAAAACAACAGTCATATTTTTCACCAACGTTTAGTATTTCAATATATTTTGACTTACGTGATATTTTCTGTAAAAACTCATTATGTTTATTCTTAGAACAATAAGAATGCCTGTGATTCAGTACAAATACAAATCTCGGGACCAGCGTTCGCCTCCCCGTCAAGGGGAGAATAGTGAGACTCCCCACCAGTACAGTGGTTACTGGTTACTACCGTGAGTGCCGCCATGGTAGGGGGTTGGGGTTACCAGGGTGGCTGACGCCCACCCAAGAGGCAATAGCCTGGTGCACGACTGAAACTGCAAACTTCAACTTGAACTTTAACCCCCGACTGCACAAACTTTGGGGTCGGCCAATTTAAGAAAAAAACACATCAATGGAAAGATATGCATATGGACTTGGCGTCAAAAAGAAATTGTAAAAATTCTCCCTACCTTCCAAGAAAAGTTCAAAATGACTATTTGCAATCCCTTGTGGACCCTCTTTTACGAAACAATCGTAAATTATGCTACGTTATACAAGTTTTTTTTCTTCTAATAATAATTTTATTTCATTTTGTAAAATTATAATTACAGCTCCCAATAACATAGCAGAGAAGAACTAAAATCAGTAACATATTCTGAGTAAATAACATATTCTCAGAATATAACATATTCTGAGTATGTTGTAAAATATTTACGTTAATTACAATTATAACCTATTATCATAAAAGATAAGATCTAAAACCAACAGCAACCCTGCAGATATTTGTGAGTAAATATATAAAAAGACATCATGTGAGAGAGAGAGGCAGTACATAGCCCTTTCAGGTCAAGTACACAACTAAATCATGAGCCCCTGGTCGGGTTGCCAACTCTACCGCACTCAAATCCGCCAGAAAATTTGGGGAAAAAAGCTACATCACGCTAGATATTTTCTCTTTAAAGCAGAATTTCCGGCAAATAATTTTTTTTCCACTGGGAATGGTACACATATGAAACTGAGCAAACTTACCATAAAGTGGGCTACTGAAGAAAACTTGATGTTGAAGGCTGAGGCTCTGAATCGACAACGTCTAGGAATTCCCCACTTGTAATACATCGTTCCAAGGTTCAAATCTTTTGCAGGACAATTTTCTGGTAGTTGTTAGGTACAACAACATTTATTACTTCTAATCAGCACGAATTTTATCATAAGGAAGGAAGTTAATACTCCATTCGGTTCCTCAGCTTGGATTTTATGTTATTCATGTCACTGAACCCACGTTCTACTTCAGCATTTGAATGAGGAAGAATTAAAGTAGAAATGGCAAATTGTTAAAGTTTTCTAAAAGTGTTATTTCCAGGAGCACCTTTGTAGGATAACACCTCACACCAGAAAGCTTCAGTATCCTTAATATTGTTCCACTGAATTAGATGAATTACATTGTATTGTATCTCAATAGCAGAAATCTTGTCTCCCGATACGCCCATCAATTCCAATATGCTAACAATTGG
>NC_087209.1:52774954-52792454 GCF_015104395.2 Macrobrachium nipponense
CTCGATAATAAAGCCTTTTAGGCCATACCACTAACCCACAAGATCTTGTTATTCTGGAATCTCTCTTTATTAAACAACTTGTTATATCGCTGAACACTCATGCGTCCTCCTCCCCTCCGTATTTGTCTTGACTTGTGTTGTTTATTTTTATGTTTACGATTAGTTTACGCTGTCACTCCTCTAGGTCGCTCCTTAACCTTTTGTTCTGTAACTCTAATCGCTGCTGCTTTCAATTTTTGTCAATTTTTTTTATTTTCTATTGATTTATCTTTCATTTTAATATATGTCCTCTAAAAGAAAATTAATTCCTTTAATTTTAATGTGTATATTTCGTACACTTTGTAAGAATAATTTTTAGCTTTTGCATTTCTGAATTTTTAAATTTTAGTTTTGTTTTTACAATTTTGCTGGGAATTTTATTTTTCATTTTAACAGCCCTGATGATGTAATTAATTGGATAATGACGAAACGTCCCAATAAAGACAGCCTGTACATCTATGTGTGTCCTCTTCCCTTTATCGATAATTATTAATTTGGATTGACTCCTGGCTCCTTACATAAGATATATATATATACTATATATATATATAATATATATATATATATATATATATATAGTATATATATATATATATATATATATATATATATATATATATTATTATATATATAATATATATATAAATATATATATATATATATATATATATATATATATATATATATATATCGAGCTACAAATGTCCCTTTATATCTAATTCGCCCTACCTCGGAATTAATATTTATTTATATATGTTTAACCGAAGGGGAATTCTTTAGGCGATATAGATTTGCCGGCTGACGGGCACGAACCATCGACACCTTCAAATCCAGGACGACAGTGAAGCCTTAACCCACCCCGCCACCTCGCGTGTGGGGTTAAGGCTTCACTGTCGTCCTGGATTTGAAGGTGTCGATGGTTCGTGCCCGTCAACCGGCAAATCTATTATCGCCAAAAGAATTCCCCTTCGTTTAAATATATATGAAAAATATATTGATTCTGAGGTAGAGCGAATTAGATATTAAAGGACATTTGTAGCCTTCTTTATATGTATATGAATCACGGTAATGTGATATGACTTATATGTGTATATATATATATATATATATATATATATATATATATTATATATATATATATATATATATATATATATATATATATATACAGGAAGGTTGGGCATCTGGAACGCCGTAGATTTAATATAAAAAGGATGGAGAAAAGCCAGCGTAGCATCATACATGTATTTTCCAAATTTTCGAGACTTTGGGTCTCATCATCAGGGCTGTAAAATATACAAAATATACATATTAAAAAAGACTCAGTATTAATATTAATAAAAACGGAACAACATAAAGTTAAATATAATAAGTTTAAAAAATGAACTAGAAAAAAATATATATATAAAAAATTAAAAAGTTAAGAATGCTTAAGTTAGTACCTATCTCTATGGGGTTAAAAAACTGAGTGACATTGTCTGGTTTGGAAAGGAGGACGTCAAAACTAGCTATATATAGAATTGTAGAAGAAGTCATTGGCCTACATCCTAATATAAATTTCTCAATTGAACATGAACAAGACAACCAACTTGCTTTTTTAGATGTTTTAATTACTAGGACAGAACATGGTTTTAATACGAGCGTCTTTAGAAAAAAGACGTTCACTGGTCAAGGTACTAACTTCTACAGCAGTTGTTCCATAACATTTAAATTAAATAGTATTTCCACGCTATTACACCGTGCCTATACGTTATCTTCCAACTGGCACAACTTCCATAGCGAAATCCAATTTTTACTTCAGTTTTTTAAAAAACAATTCGTATCCTCCAGCCTTACTCTTGAAATATGTCAATAACTTTTTTTAAATGATAAATTTCAGCCACGTCAACTTGTACCGAACGTGCCTAAACTATTAATATATGCCTCGATACCTTTCATTCAGTCTAATGCATTTAAGGTGCAAAATACAAAAAGTCATTCAGAAAACTTTTCCGGCTGTGAATCTAAAGTTAGAAGCAAAAAATCCTAAAACTCTGGGTTCTTTGTTCTCCTACAAAGATAAACTTCCGGCTTTGATGCGATCTTTGGTGGTATATTGCTTTACTTGCCCGAAATGTAGATCGGGAAATACGTGGGAGCCACCAAAAGATTGCTCAAAGTCAGAATCGATTCTCATCTCGGAGTCAGTCACCGTACGGGATGTACTTTGAAAACGAAAGAATTTTCCAACATACGAGAACATTGTAATAAATGTAAAACATCATTTCATATAAGGATTTTCGCATTGCAACCCAAGCGCCCAATGACTATTCTCTCTCTGTTTTGGAGTCGTTAACAATCAAACAGCTTGTGCCCCCATTAAATGGTCAGGACTTCTTCTACAATTCTATATATAGCATAGTTGACGTCCTCCTTTCCAAACCAGACAATGTCATCAGTTTTTTAACTCCATAGAGATAGGTACTAACTTAAGCATTCTTAACTTTTTAATTTTTTTATATATATATATTTTTTCTCTAGTTCATTTTTTAAATTATTATATTTAACTTTTATGTTGTTCCGTTTTTATTAATATTAATACTGATTCTTTTTTTAATTTGTATATTTGTATATTTTACAGCCCTGATGATGAGACCCAAAGTCTCGAAAATTTGGAAAATACATGTATGATGCTACGCTGGCTTTTCTCCGCCTATATTATATATATATATATATATATATATATATATATATATGATATATATACATATATATATATATATATATATTATATACATATATATATATATATAATATATATATATATATATATATAATAAAAATCCCACTAAGAAGCCAAGTGAAATCAGGGACTTGGAACAAGTACTTTCGTAGTTTCAAATTCACACTGAGTACAAACGTAGTTCACAGATCTTTATATATAAAATTGAGTAGTGGTGGGGAGAGTTACAGTTTCTTGATTTGGGCAGCATGTTCTTCTAACAGAAAGGGAGCGTAGGATATTTTCTCCCCTGGACATATTCTCCCCCAGATATTTTCCCCTTAGATATATTCCCCCCAGACCTTTTCTCCTCTGGACATTTGCCTACAGTATACAATAAGAGCGAAAGTTTGTTTGCTTCTCAAAGTCATGCAAAATTTATTGTATTTTTACTGAACAATAAAAACTGATAAAAACATAATTGCAATAAGGATTAAAATATTCATGTGGGATATTTAGGGTCAAATACAGATGTCATTAATACTAGTTTGATTTTGCATTAAGGATTAAAATATTCAATATATTCATATATTTAGGGGCGAATACAATAACCAACAGCCATTAAAGTTTGTTCTACAGTCTTCTAACCATCTCGTCGAGCTACGCATATCTCAATGAGCAGCTCCTATGTTGTCTTGTGGACGGTAGTACATTTTTTGGGACCACGTTCCTCCTGAAGCAAGACAAGGGACACCAAAGAACAATCCTTCCTTAAGGCATCAATAAGTGTCCACAAAGATGGATGCTTGTGGTCAACCAAGTGAGAGAACGCATTATTCCAGCTCTCAGACATGTTTGTGCGGTCCTCTTCTGCCAGTGTAACATCAAGCGCATTTAAAATTTGTGGAGGAAAAAAGAGGTGGACGGCGCTGGATTCGTACTGATAGAACACTGGGTGATGGCTTTACACGACGAATGTTTCCAGATATATAAAATGAATCAAAGTAATCAACTAGTTCTTTTAGCACAAGAGTTGTATTTTTCAGAAATGCTAGACCATCGAGAATACCAACAAAGACCAAGATCTTGAACTATCCGGTAGGATGGTAGAAGCAGCCCTGCGTTATGACATGGAGACCAAGGACTACTTGAACAGCATTCGTGGTAGATTTCTCGAAGTCGGTGATTACAACAGTTGGATCAGGAGTAAATCCCAATTCCTCACATCTGTCTACTATTGCCTTGATAACAACTTCATTGCTTCACAGTTGTTTGTTTGGTAGAAAAGCATAAACAGATGAAACTGAAGAACTACCAAGTTGCACACGAATAACATACAGCTGCATGAATATATTTGGAGCGTAGGACATTGTCCAAGTACACTGTGATAACGAGACATTCAACAGAATTGGCAGAACTAGCATTCCGACCACTGGGGTAATTGAGTAACTTACTGCATACTAGGGAGGGATCTCCAGATGGGAAAATGCCTGGGGGTGGGGGGGGGGGGGGGAGGAAATGCCAGAGGTGAATATGTTCAGGGGGATACTATCCGGTGGGGGGGGGGGGGGGGGGGAGTGGGGCGCGAATATTACCGGGCCCCACAGAGTGGACAGGTAAAGAGGATCAAGGGATAAACAAGGGTGGAGCTTAAAATTCCTGATGCCAGTGGCTTCAGTAACTACAGTTTCCAGAAGATTTCTTCTCTGATAGCCTTTGGCCTTGCAGATTATAGATGAATTATCCCAGGTAATGGCATGGCCTGTCTTAGGCCAATGATCTGAAATACCATTGTTTGTTAGGCCTCTTGAAAGAGCATATCTGTGTTGGGAACGTTTCCTCTTTAGTCCTTTTGATGTTTGGCTAATATAAATCTTATTATAATCTTTACAAAGGATGCTATTATACAATATTGTTTGAATTGGACGAACTATTCTTAATTAGCATATTTCTTTAAGTATTGTTATATTTAAATACTAAATCAATATCAATAGTTTTTAGAGTCAGTATTGCGGATATGAAACTAGGGGTGAGAAGGTAGACAGAGAATATTCTTAAGTTTCATGTTAACTCTTCTTTGCCTTATTCTTACACAGTTCCAAAAAATAAAAAATGAAAGCTAACTTAATGAATCTCCTATTTTGTCCATAATTTTAAACTCATCTTCCAAGAATCAAGACTACATATATATATATATATATATATATATATATATATATATATATATATATATATATATATGTATATGTACAAGATATATATATATATATATATATATATATATATATATATATATATATATGTATATGTACAATATATATATATATATATATATATATATATATATATATATATTATATATGTATATGTACAATATATATATATATATATATATATATATATATATATATATATATATATATATATATGTATATGTACAATATTATATATATATATATATATAGTATATATAGATATATATATATATATATACATATATATATATATATATATATATATATATATATATATATATATATGTATATGTACAATATATATATATAATATATATATACTATATATATATATATATATCATATATATATATATATATATATATATATATATATATATATATATATATATATATATATATATATATATACATACTAAATGAAAATGAAAATGTGCGTCTATATCTACATGAGAGAGTAACCAAGAAATAGTGTCTTGCGCTCCTAATTTACATTGATAAGTTTCAGGAACTAAGTTTCTTTTTCTTAAAGTAATTAAGTTTAAAATGCTACAAATAGCGAAAGTATCCATTTCCAGCTGAACATCTTGAAATATGACTGTATTTACAATCTTCATTCAGTATTTTGGTCCTCCCACTCATTCAAATAGCATCTGTCCAGCAGCATGAAGTTACCTGTCTATTTAAATTTTCTGGTAATTGCCTTCTTTTCACAATACTGCTTAAGGAACAGGCTTGCTCAGGGGAAGTTGATTGTTATCTGCCATGAAGAAAACTAACAAGAAAAATGTTTGCGGTCAGTCTCTTCTCCAGAGTCGCGTGAAAAATAAACGTCAGATCCTTTGCAACAGTTCGTTCCACCCACATCACCAGCTCCGTGGCCTTCCTGCTCTTTCTCCTCTCCGGCATATCAACCAGGTTTTTTTCTACCTGTAGTAAAGGAAGGTACAGTTGAATATCTTTCGGCATATTTAAGTACTCATCCGCGCATTCTCCAGAACTGGTTTCGGTTCTTTCTAGTCGAGGTCGCAGTGTCATCTCCTGGATGGGCATCTTTGCTTTGTTTCACATGAAAGGCGACATCATGTGAACACGCGGACACTTCGCATCACCTTCAGCTTTGACTGGCTGCAGACCGTCGAAGGAGACTGAAAACGAACGCATAATAACTGTGTCCGCGATCAAGCTTAATTCGGAATCGTCATAAGAAATAGTTAATTTTTAATAGTGATTATTAAGAATGACATTTTACGCTTGTTAAATTGAATTGAATTAATTTAACGAAAAGGGGCCAGGAAAAGACAAGTAATGATTTTGAAGACATGTAGTGAACGGAGGAATGTTGAGTCACATTTCTCCAGAACTTTCGGTTGACTTTGAAATTGAGCCGTTTTCAATGACTCGGAAGAACAAGCAGTTATGTCTTGAATGAGTTATCGCTATGTTTACGCAGTAACCGCTTGACTGATAAACGCTCAACGGTCAAGAGATTCGTCGACATGGTCGTTTAAAACTTTACAGTGATTCAAGTAACAAAGACGGTTTCTGGAATCTAGAGGAAATTTGCCTGACTTCTTGAAAGAGGAATTGACCACCAACATTCGAGTACGATATTTCCGAATAACTTTCTCAAAGATGTTTTCTTAGAAAATTTAGGGAATATAACGTTAAATGCCATTTCATAATGTACGTGAACAGTAAAAAGTCATTTTTCTGCAGTAATGAAAATATATTTATTAGTGCTTTGGACAGTTATTTTCACCGCTGTTGCTCATGATGATATATTTTTTTTTAGAAATGCGTTGAATTATACGGCCCAGATCTTATACATATAGTATACATACATGCACACAACATACATACACACACATATATAAATATATATTATACGTATATATATATATATATATATGTGTGTATAATATATATATATATATATATATATATATATAAATATATATATATATATATATATATATATATATATATATATATATATATATATATATATATATATATATATATATATATATATATATATATATATATATATATATATATATATTGTATATATATGTATATATCTATGATATATATATATAATATATATATATATATATATATATATATATATATATATATATATATATATATATATATATATATAGAGGCTCAGTTAAATATATATAGGAGCTTCAGAAGGTGTCCATGATACAACGATTAAAAGGAATCAGGTTTATTTACAAACGAAACGTTTCGCACATAAAACTTCTGTGCATCATCAGTCTGTAAAAGAGCAAAGAGACACATAAATAACATTCAATGATAAAAAGGAACTCAACAAATATTAAAATGGTCTTAAAAATTAAAAATCAAAGTAAAAACAACAAAGGTAAAGAGAGAGAGAACAACCCCAAACACCAAAACCGTCCATAATGTAGAGAGAAGATGGAATGACTAAAAAACAGTTGAACGAAGACGACGTCAACTATGCCAGGTATAGAGTTGCTGAGGAGGTATTGCTATTGAGTGAAGGAACAAGTTTCTTAAGTATAACGACTCGAGGGTAGTTAGGTGGTCAGGATTTTTGACATAATCTATTATTTTGAATTGTTTTCTTTTTTATTTCGATTTTGCAATTAGAAGCGTGGTTCCTGATATTGGAAAATTCAGGCTGTTTTATTTTCTGACCAGTACGGAAGCTGAAACCCAGATGGCTACAATATCTGACCCTCAGCAGCCTCCGAGTCGATCCAACGTAAGAGCCCGGACATCCAGGGCAAATAAATTTATATATGACGTTGGATCTCATGAAGGGCTGAAGGCGGTCTTTAAAGTTAAAGAAGGAGCCAATTGTACAGGGATTATTTGTTATAAGTTTGACTCTGAGACAAGGAATCTCTTGTTCAATAATTCGTGCGAGATTGGACGAGAATTTGAAGTCAGGCATATATGGGATAGTTTGCATAAAACAGTTTCTTAGGAACATCAAAATTAGGCAATGGTGGATGAAAAAATTTGGCAAGTATTTGATTGATCATTCTAAAAACTATTTCTTGTGGGAATGAATTGGACTTGAAAAAGCTTAATAAAAACGTGATCTCATCATGAAAAATCTTCCAAGAAGATGAATATTTCAGGGCTCTATTGACTAATGTGTGAATGGTATTAAGTTTAAAAGATCGTTGACATGAGCTATAAAAATTATTAGTTAGTCCTGTAAAGTACGTTTTTCTGTAAACGGACGTGGCAAATCAGAATTGGTTCTTGTTATTTTCAAATCCAGGTAAGGTAAAATTCCCTCATTTCGACTTCCATTGTAAAATTAATATTTGGATGAATATTGTTAATGAAATCTAAAAACAAAGAACATTGCCAAGGGTGTTGAAATAATGCAAAGGTATCATCAACGTATCTGCGGGTAAAGTGAAGGTTTAAAGTTGAGATCACAACTGTTTTAAAAATTTCGATTCTAAGTCCGACATAACAAAAAAAATTGGCAAAAATTGGGCCTAGAGGAGATCCCATGGCAAACTCCATCGACCTGCGAATAGAGTCGCTTATTAAATATGAACATCGAGTCTTGCACGGCAAGATCGAGTAATTGTTTAAAAATAGTCGGTTAAAACCATTAAAGATTGTGTCATCATTAATAAAAATCTTGTTCAGTATAATATTAATCGTCTCATTAAGTGGAACGTTTGTGAAGAGAGATTCCACATCAAAAACTGACCATATATAGTCCCCCATCTTGTCTAGTGATTATTGTTGAAATTCAAGCCCATTTTTCAAGTAAACTCGCTAATGCTGTATTCAGAGAGAAGTCCAGCCAAAAATTTAGAGATGAAAAAGCAGGATTGTTGTAAGCTGCCATAATTGGTCTTAAAGGCATATCAGGTTTATGAATTTTCGGTTGTCCATAGAGTATGCTGAACGAGGAACCGGTAACAAAAAAGCTGTTGATAGGTTGTTTCATTTATAATATTTTCACTTTGATTTTCCTCAAGAATCTATTGATTTTATCTTCCCTTTTAAAAAAAAAACTTCTAAAAAAGTAGGTTCACCATGGGACATAAACTTGGTACTGTCAGACAAATATTTTCCATTTTTGTACATAGTCGTTCTTATTCATAATACTACCCCCTTGCCTTTATCTGGTTTACAAATAATTATATCTTCTCGCTCCTTCAACCTCAAGAGAATTTTCAAATCTGCAAGTCTAAAAAAAAGGTGTCCAATTAGTTTTCAAATTGAGATAGGTTTTATGAGCCAAGTTAGAAACATTTTCTGTTGTAGCTTACCAATGTTTTGGTTGAATTCAAGTTTGATCAGTCTTTGGAACATAATTTCAAAAGGTAGAAAAAACCTGGCATAGTTGGGTCCTAAAGGATGGCAAGCAGAAGTCCAGGCCAAATGACAATACAAATTCTTCTCTCTTTGATAAAACATAACCGGAAAAAGTTAAAAATACATTGATTTCTGGACTGGAAATTAGGAATAACCACACCGAGCTTCAGAAGTTTTCTTTGGTGTCTCATGAAGTTTTATGTGCGAAACGTTTCGTTTGTAAATAAACCTGATTCCTTTTAATCGTTGTATCATGGACACCTTCTGAAGCTCCTATATATATATATATATATATATATATATATATATATATATATATATATATATATATATATATATATATATATATATTAAAACTCACAAACAAATAACACTACGACCTATTATTAGTTCTGTATGGGTCATCACTTATAATGTATCAAAGTGGCTTGTCAGAATTGTCAGTAAAAAATAATGTGGATTTTGTAAACCGTCTCATAAGCTGCAACATTTATTACGAATTTAAAATGATTAGCTTTTACTAAAGTTCAAATTGACGACCTGATAACATTTTTAGCTGTAGTGTGAGTGGATAACTACGGATTTCTCTGCAGACTTGACACCATTTTAGAGTTACTAAAACTGTATTTAAGGAATGTAAATATACTTTCAATGGTAAATTCTATGAGCAGAGGTTTGGTATGGCTATGGGGAAACCCGTTATTGCCCCTCTTAAGCAATCATTACATGGTGGTTTTGAAAAGAAACTTTTTATCAAATATTTTACCGGCGAATGTTCTTTGTCTTAGGTGTGTCGATGACATATTTTGTGTACATATGGCTGTTGTGTGAGGGTGCGAACCGATTTTTAATGAGATTAAATGCGCTAGTTCGGTATTTTACCTTTTTTTTTTGTTTTTAGGTTTACCTTTGATATTTCAAAGCTGTTTTTCATTCTTTATATATTGTACCCTGATGAGGTGTATCATAACACACGAAAGCGCTGGGTACTGCTGCTTTCCATTTTTCCTGCTGGCTCTTGATATATATGAATATATATATATATATATATATATATATATATATATATATTGTGTGTGTGTGTGTGTGTGTGTGTGTGTGTGTGTGTGTGGGTTTGGAGTGGTACTGTTACAAATTTACATCAATTTCATATTGAAAACCTGTATTTAACTTGACAGGAGAGAGAGAGAGAGAGGGAGAGTGTTGGTGTACGTTGGGAGAGAAAGAGTGTGTTAGTGTGCGTTGTGAGAAAGAGGGATGTCGTTTGTAGACTGATAGTAAATGCCTTGAAGAGCCTTACAGAATATTGCAATGCTACCTGCTTTATGTATTGCTTCCATGAAATGCATTTGTTAAGAATCTCACTCTCTTTTCCAATGACATCTTGTTCGTCACTCCATCAGTTGGGATTGGCAGTAACCATTGCTGCTTTTCCTTTAATTGTTCACCTTGTGTTAGGTCAATTATCCATTAAACATTAGATTTAAAAAAAATTCTGATGGCATCGATAATTTGGTAGGACAACAAATCTCTCTGCCTTTCGTAATGGAATTTGAATGTCCTTTCTTGAAAGAAACTTTGGTATGTAACCCTACTGTTAAAAAGGTGAAAGTTCCTGGGTACACTGGTTTGGAGGGGGTCGAGAGCGATCTGCTGCTGCTCCTGCTTCAGTTACTTGTACAAACTTTGGTTCACGGAGGTCCTCGCTTGGCAGACTTCGCACAAGCGTGACTTGAATGAACAAACAATGTCGACATCTTCCTAACGCTGCAGTCTCTGTAGCAAATTGTTGAGAAGCAACCTTCCATTCAGCTCGGCAGGTTACTGGATAAATTGTTTTCGTAATCGAAATAACATTCGAAAAGTTCCGTCGTGCTCAATAACAGTGACCTAACTGCTCATCTTCGTTACGTAAGTCTTCCCTCATCAAAGTAATCCTTTCTCCTTTGACGCACATTTGGTTCGGCCCGCTTTTATTACAACGGGACTTCCTGTCTGTGATTTCATAAACGCTTGGTTTCAGGAACAGGGGGAAATGAGTCAGTAGATAAAATATTCATTATAAATGAGTAAATCTTTGTTAGTCTTCATTCATTAACGAAAACCAGAAGCGATGACAAACACACACACACACACGTGTGTGCGTGCGTGTGTGTATGTACGTATGCATGTGTGCGTATTTTATAAGAGAGCAAAATGTAACGTAATACAGGAGTCTTATCGCACCACCAAACTTGTTTTAAGTAATAATTTGTTTTTAAACTTCATTCTGCACATTGCGTCGAAGTTGCATAGTACTTTCGTCCGGTTCTCTTACTACATCCATACGCGTGCATATTGTGCAGCAAAGATTTTGTATTTGTTTCATTGACGCATTTTAGTCTTGTAAAGCAGTTGGTTCCTTATAGAAAGAAAGTTACCAATGGGTTATGAAATCAGGTCTGGTTTCAGCAGGCGCCAGGTAAGCAAGTCTGACACCTCAGGAAAAGGTGACGATGTCGCTGGCAGAAATAAACAAGAATCGCAACGACAGTTTCCATGTGCCAATTAAGTCTCTGTAGTTGCCAAAATAAATAAATATATAAAAAATAAAAAAAACGCTCTGTTACATCAATAAGCCTCTGGCTGAATTACTTCTTTATGTCGACATGTGTCAGCAAAACCCAAGCTGAGTTGATGCGCTCATAAATATCATTGTTCTCATTTTGTTTAAGAGGTTGTTATCATAATTACCGCTTACTTGGGGAGACCGCCTGCAAACTACTTTGTTGTTGTTGTTGTTGTTGTTGACCATGCTGTTGTTATTTTTGTTGGGGGTAGGAAAGGTCTATGGAGAGCCTAAAAAGGTCTGAAAAAGGTGTTTTCCGTAGAGTTAAAGATACAGAAATTTTAAGATAGGATATTTGTGATTTGATTATTAGAATGAAAATGTAAAAAGTAAATAATGTGCATGTTAAACGGTACAGAAACATTATTTCTGAGACACTACAGTGTACTTATTTTAATTTTCGTTGGTGAAACAATGATCTATTTGATTGTAGATTTCAGCGCTTTCATTTATTTCATGTACTGAATTAAGAGGCTGTTTCTGTTCAATTATTGTTTGTTTCCCCTTATACCAGAGAATATATGAACGTGTTTAATTTGTGTCCTTTTTATTTGATCCTTGTTGTTAGTATCAGTAATAGTGCTAAGTATGATTATTAATTACGAAGACCACTTGACGTTCAGTTAGGAATGTAATGTTTACAACTTATGCGTGAGGGGAAATTCTTGCAAGCGTCCCGAGTAAGCTGGAGATCGGATCATGCCTTGTTATTGTTATTATTATTAATTATCTTTGTTGTTGTTGAAACGAACAGGTTCTAGCGAAGACCTAACTTATTTTCTACTTTAGATTAAATAACCGTAAAAATTTTAAGCATAGGTTGTCAGTCTGTCTAACTTTTTGTTCTCTATATGATCTCTTTAAAATGTGTTCATTTAGTATCCTCCCTTTCACTTCACTTTCCTGATGCTGAATTTCTAACTGGAAAGCTCCGTTTAGTTTAGCCTCCGATTTTGTTTGGCAAAAATATATTTTATTCATATCAAGGATTCATCGGTCTTTGTTCATATCGAGTCGATATGCAAAGTTCTAACTAAAGGTATTTTGAGAAAATGGTGCTCCTCAGTCCGGTCTACTGATTTCCATGTCCTCTTTGTGTAGTTATCGATTCTTTTTTTAGGGCGTTTTAGTTAAGGGTTGTTACTGGCCGTTGTGAGAATGTGGACTTCAGATTCGGGATCCATGGCGTAGAATAGATTCAACATTATTAGAAATGTACGCGTAGGGGAAATGATTTTAACATTGTCGGTTATCTGTTAGTTTAACTTAAATTTGCGCAAAATAATAAAGGAACTAAACAAGAAGCGTTTCACGATACGTTTCAAATTATTCAAGACTCGAGGGCTTAGTTCTGGGTGCAATTGACTGCTTGTTGATTCTGCCAACACTAGTTTTATGTCGTAGTTTATTCGTCCTGTTACTCTCACGGGAGCTTTTAGATTTGCAGCATTTTGTTTTGCAAACTAAAGATGAAAGTTAGATAATATTAATGATAATATATGCAAATGAACATTGTTGGGTTTTGTAAATGACTAAATAACATTACATTTCCCAAGTCAGTATATAACTGACGGAAAGATCATCTGATGTTTATCAATAATCCCAGGGAATACGTTGGAAAGACAAAGACAACAATAAAGCGTGACCACCTTGAGTTGCAGCGAGAATTTAAAAAGTTCTAAAAGAACGTGTCACCCATTTGCTGTTTATGGTACCTATGTCACTTAGATTTCCTCAAACAACATATTATATTATATATGGAAGTCGTGAGTATCACTGAAATTTTTCTGCTATTACGAATGGTAAAACTTGAATGTTTTCTTTGAACAGTCAGAATCTTCCAGTGTACGGTTTCTACCTACTTGGCTCTGGTGGAGCGGATACATCTCCATGGTTTGTTACCATCAGAGAGTAGGGAATGGGGTGGGATCAGAATCTTCAGTCAGGCAAGAGTTGTTTAAGTACAGTCAAGGACTAAGCTGCTAAAGTTCATATGATTTTAAACGGCTGAGACGTGCTACAAGTGGTGTGATGGAGCACGAAAACTAAGTAGCCAATGCTGGAATTTTCGTTCTGTTACTTTTGTTTTTTGCATTTTCACTTTATTTGATTACCGGTGAAGCATCACTAAATTATTTGCATCACTAAGTACTACTACTCTGTTCGTTCCCTATAAACTACAGTCACTTATTCCCCACTGATGCCCACTGACTCCATCAAATACTGATCATGTAAATGATGAAAATGATGTTAAGATTTGTATTTTGATCAAGGAAAAATATTTAGTTTTATGATATAAATGTCATCTTTAAAAAAGCAGCATTGTTCGTTTAAAATATTTTTTGGCTTTGTCTTTGCATGAACACAAATACAGTATATGGACAGGTATGTATTATGCCTTCAGTTTTCTTATGTTATCTTACACCGATGTACTGAATGAATAAATCATTGCTGTATGTACGAAGAAAAACAATTTAAGATATATATCAACATCAGCTGTAAAAATTTACGGTTGTTGATGAAAATTACTGTCAAACAATGGCTTTAAAGTTGGAGAAAATTAACATTAATTAAGGAACCTTTTTTTTTAAGCAACAGTACTGGGCTTAACGGCAGAAATGAAAGACACGGAAGGAAGGATTGTATTTCTGGAAAATGTAGCTGGACATCAGCTCCGATGTTGCATGACCTGCGACAGATGGAATTGGGATGGATTTTTTTTCTTTTCTTTTCTTTTCTAAGAGTAGAGGTGATGGATGGCCGCTGATTGTAGGGTACCGTATCATACTTTGGGAAGACGTGATGATGGGCGAAGAGAGAGAGAGAGAGAGAGAGAGAGAGAGAGAGAGAGAGAGAGAGAGAGAGCTTGCTGTAGATGACTGATGTATCAATTCCACATAAGTAGTGGAGGTTGTGCTAGACTGAGGATCCTGTTAAATGGCTTTATCTGTGATGCGTCCGATGGACATTCATGGAAAACTAGGGATGTGGAGGCCTCTGACAACACGTACGTATATTGTATTTGCAAATGGATTGATAAAAAAGATGACATATTGGTGGTTGCAGAAACGCAGAGGTATAAATGACTGATACTTTCGAAAGGGGATGATTCGTACTTGAATACGGGGAGCCAACCACCACCGCCCCCCCCCCCCCCACACACACACAAAAAGAACATTACTTCTGTTGATTCACATAAAAGAATCATTAGACACTAGAGTAAAGATGAAAATTAGCCACTTGAAAGCGAAGTTTGGAGCAACGATGTTAAACGAAGAGAGTATTCAACTAAGAGGTTTTAATTGTGAAGGGCTCTAATCATGAGTAGAACTGATCTGTGGTGCCTTTTAGCATCTCACTGGATTGAACTGAATGAAATGTATTATGCCACAGTAATTTATTTCTTTCCACAAGCTCAAAAACATTCTTATTCCAGCAGAAACGCTCAATATTCCACTGGAGAGCTATTGTGATCTTAAGGGGAAATTTTGTTGCTACTTTAAGTCCCTCTTTAGATTTTCGAAAACTCTTATCTCTTTTCAACTCGTTTAAAACAGAAAAAGGAGAGAAAAAAATTTCTTTGAAGAGACAGCCAGGTGTATGCAGTATTCAGCCTAAAGTAGTTCCCATTTATAAATAAATAAATATATGAATAAATAAATAAATAAATAGTTAGCAAGTGATGTAACTGGGTGAAAAATCCCTGTTCATTTCAATTCCCTTATCGAGCCGCCTGTTAATAATTCTTTATTCATTCCTGTCTATAAATAGATAGATAAAAAGCGAGTGACTTGAGTGAGTCGAAATATGTGAAATAGAAGTTTTTCACTTATTATAAGAAGCCGCTTGTACTCAAGTCCCGAGTGAAACATAATATCAGTTGCAGTTTATTTGCTCCTACTTGAAAGTGATATTTTATCAGCATTCACCATGTGAATAATATAAAAATCATCTCGCTTAACTGCAGCCCTCATATCCCATACGAATACGCTGATGCATTAATACTCTCACAAACTAGACACAAGGCCAAAATCAGTTAAAAGACACATTATACCCTAATAAAGAAACACGGCTTTTATCCGGATAGTAATGTTCCAGCACCTGCTAAACAGGTTTTTTTTAGCTTCAGCCATGCTATGAGAGAGAGAGAGAGAGAGAGAGAGAGAGAGAGAGAGAGAGAGAGAGAGAGAGAGAGAGAGAGATCAGTTGACAAACCTCAGCGTATAGTTGTTGGAATAAAAGTTGTCATATATTTTTTGGATCTACGACCGATTCCCACAGTACTACTGTACTTTGGCCCTTCTCTTGCTTTTGACATGACACTTCGGTTAGGTTTTTACATTAACATCTACGCTCAATGTGATTTTACGTAAAGATTAAGTCTTCAGCTAATTTTTGTGAGTAATCAGCAGCACTGATAATGACCATATGACCATGAATTTATAAAGAAAATTTGAGTATTCAAATATATTTTATTCCTGCAAGTCAGGATGTATAAAGACAGCAGGTCAGGTGTTTTATGCGAGTTCTAGCCCCCCTCACGAAGTGGCTACACCTTCTAGGTATCAATGTATGTCTGCTCCTAGATGATTGGTGATGGCTCTCGCGGTGATTGCTCTGTTCCCAGGGTTGTTGATGGGACCAGAGTCAAAATAACTGGATGGGACCGTCCACGCAGAGACCGGTGGAGGTTCCCATCCCGTCCTCTTGAGAGGTTTCGGCCTCAACATATACATGAGATTATCCGCATATATGTCGGGATATTATGTAAACATATAAGTCATGTGAAAGTATACATACATACACACATAATAGAACAAATTAATGCCTAAGAGAGAAGCTAAGATAAAACTGACATAATGAATTCATTCGCGTGCTGCACAAAGAACTTTTAATCTCTCCAGCAAAACTAAATATAACTAATATTGCCATAATTACTCAAAGGAGGTTAAACCCCATATAATACAGGAAATTACAATTCTGAGCATTGCTAGCGTTGAAAGGGTAAGACAGACCAAGGATTTGCGCTGGTAAAAATAATTTTTGTTATCCCCTTTTCGCCTTCGTCCTCAAGACGATAAAAAACCCCATATATACAACTTTATTTTATCAATTGGATGGATCACGTCTTTTCACGCTGAATTTCAATGAATGTGTGGTAACAAATCCTTTATTTGTTGTTATTTACAACCCAGTTGAACTAGCATTTGCATATAACATTACAAAGCTGTATCGCGTTGAGGGTTTCTGCGTTTACGAAATTCGTTCGCTAAAACCACAACTTTTCACGTTGAGTTTTCTTTGCTGCGAATTGTGGCAAGATTCCCATTTATTTTTATTTACAAGCCAGTACTCACATTGAGGTTTCCGCGTTTACAAAATTCGTTGCTAAACCACAACTTTTCAGGCTGAGTTTTCCGTGAATTCGAGGCAAGATTACTTTTTTTTAAATTTTTTTTTTTTTATTACAAACAGTACTCGCGTTGATGTTTCCGCTTTACGAAATTCATTGCTAAATCACTATCGGCGTTGAGTTTCTGCCCGTACGTAG
>NC_087209.1:52797454-52811636 GCF_015104395.2 Macrobrachium nipponense
GGCCAAACCATGTTCTAGCAAGAAATCTACCTCTTTTTTCATGATGGTCTTCTTATATGGAGATACTCGGTACGGAGCGCTCTTAACTGGAACTGAGTCGACCTAAGCTGTATCTCAACTTCCACAAGACTAGTTTGTGTTGGTATGTCTCCACAAATCACTGGGAAAGATTCCAACAACCTTTCTATATCCTGCAATTGAAGAGGGGTTAAATGATGTAATTTAGATTTCAGGTGGTTAATAGTGTCAGAAATTGGATAATCGAACATCTGTTTTTTATAAGATGGTTATCAGATACTTGATTAGAAGACTTGTCAACAAGAACCAAGCTAGCAACAGCAATACTTTCTTCAGTTTTCTCCTTATCAGAATAAAGTTTTTAATCTGTTTATATGTACTATTTTCCGATCTCTCCTTTTACCTGGAGTAGATATTTCATATACATTCTGATTCTTACTCATCACAGTAAATGGTCCTTCATATCTGCTTTCAAGGTTTTCTTTCATAGGAGTTAACATCAAAAACTCTATCTCCTACTTTAAATTCTCTCTTCTCTGCTTTACTATCAAAGTTTTTCTTCATAGAATGCTGAGCTTTAAACAAATGTTGATGGGCGAACTTACGTGAATATCAAGTTTTTTCTCTTAAACTTAGTTTGCATATTCTCCCAAACTGACACCTTCACTATAGTCTAACCAAGTGTCGTATAATACTTTAAGTGGTCCTCTAATTTGTCTTCCATAAAGTAATTTAAGGCAGGGAGAGGATCCAAGACTTTCCTGATGAGCATTCCTCACAGCATATAAAAACAAACGGCAATCCTTCCTCCCAGTCTTTGCCAGTTTCTTCACAAAACTTAGTCAATCTGCTTTTAGCGTCTGGTGAAATCTTTCAAGACAACCTTGACTTTGAGGATGATATACTGTGGACATAGAATGTTTAATACCATTACTTTCATTACTTCCTGAAATAATGTAGACGTAAAATTAGTTCCACGGATCGGTTCTTGGGACAATCCTAGGTATTCCATATTGTGTGAAAATCTTAACTAGATGAGGAATTAATGTTTTAGCAGAAATATTACGCAGAGGTACAGCATCTGGATACCTTATGCTACTGCACATAACAGTCATCAAATACTGGTTTTGTTTCTTAGACTTAGGCAATGGACCAACACAATCCAAAATTACTTTCTCGAATGGAACACTACATACAATCTGTGGAGATAAAGGTACTGGCTTTATAGGCTGATTAGGTTACCTACCTTTTGACAAGTATCACATACTTTACAAAATTTCTTTACATCTTCTTCTTATTCCAGGCCAATAAAAATATTGCAGAATATTGAGTGTGGTCTTCTTCACTCCAAGATGGGCAGATGTATTCACATGGGCAATCCGGATTATTTCTTCTCTCAATCCTAAAGGTACAACTAATGGTACTTCACGTCCCATGAAGCATTAGCAGGAGTAGAAAGAGCTCTGTACTTTCTCATCAGTATTCCTGTCTTTAAATAATAGCAAGTCGCTTCCGTAGCGATTATTTCACTCTCTGAAAACAGCTTCATTAAACATTTGTTGTAAAGAATGATCATTAGCTTGAGCATCTCTAATATCAAGTCCTTCATTTCAAACAGATTATGAACTCTGAATCCAAAATATTACACTCTAGTAAAGAAGATTCACAAACCTCCACAATAGCGTTGTCTGGCTTACAGTCATTTTCATTGCTGACTTTATTATCACCTTGTCTTCTATCAGAGGAGAGTTTCTCTGCTCTAGCTCCTCTACTACATCACCTGCTGCGACATCAGCATGAACAGCATCCGTACAAATCAAATTCTTTGCAGTATCCAAAGTCCTCAGGCTGTGTTCAACGACAACATGACTGAAAACATGGCTTTCTCTTCTAGGTCCTTCACTGGATTTTCAATCAGAGGAGTATCCCACAACAACAGGATCTGGAATCACTCGGCACAGCGATATCATTCCCTAATAGAAAATCAATGTTAGGTATAGGTAATGAATCAACAACTCCTACAACAGTATTCCCTGTAAACAAATTACAATCCACATGCAACTTTGCTCTGGGTACTGTAGTCAGTCCACCAATGCTCTTCAGAATTACACTATCTTGAGTCATACATTCTCTATCCCAGGAACTCTGCATCTCTGACCACCAAGCTGTGCGACGAACCCGTATCTCTTACTATCCTGACAGAGATTCCATTGGAACTTGCATCTGGAACAACAAATTTTCCTTTAAAACAGAAAGGTTTAAATTCCTCTCTAACAAGAGGAGACTTTTCTTTACCATACCTACACATTCTCGGGAGAGAACAAGCTACACTCCCTGTCTTTTTCTTTGTTTTTAAGCTGTTCAGGACAATTTCTGCGAATATGTCCAACCTCGCCACAAAAATAACATTTCACAACAGTACTATTATTACTTCCAGCATAGTCCTTCCCTTGGCCTTTATTTTTACTCCGGCCAGGGACTATTAGTGTGGTGAATTCTGCAATGATTTACAAGGTGATGTATGTGGTGACTCCTGGAATTGTTTCCCCTTTTAATGGCTTTAACGACCAAAATTCTCAGCCAGAGTAGTAGCTCTCTGCAAAGTTGTGACTTCTCGCTTTCAAACAAATATCTCTGTACATCAACAGGAGTTCCTCTTAAAAATTGTTCAAGTAACATCAACTCTCTATACTCTTCCAGCACGTGACTCCAGCTGCTTTAATCCACTTATCATGAAGTTTAACAATACTATGGGTATACTCTACATATGATTGTTTATCACATTTACGAAACCTTCTAAATCGCAAACGATAATACTCAGGAGTAAGTTTCATATATCTTAAGTATACTATCTTGATAAAATCATAATCCTTGCACTCACTAGCATCCAAAGCTAGAAAGGCAGACCTAGCTTTTCCTACCAAAGCAGGTTGAATAATCACAGGCCAGACCTCTTTAGGCCAACTTAAACTTTGAGCTAACTTCTCGAAAAGTGAAAAAAAATTCATCAGGTTCTGACTCATCAAATTTAGGCACAATCTTAGTAAACTTACTTACATCAGGCATACCTTCGTCAATAAGAGAAATTTTACTTTTACTTCCACTCTGAGGCTTCTAACTTTAACAGATATTCTTTTTCTTCTCTATTTAACCTGTCTTGACGCTCAAGTTCTTCCCTTTTTAACCTGTCCTGACGCTCAAGTTCCTCCCTTTTTGATCTGTCCTGACGTTCAAGTTCCTCTCTTTCTCTTGCATACTGAATTTCTATTCTTTTTACCTCCAAGACTGAACTACCTTCGTCACATAAATCAAAGGCCTCTTCCGAGAGAAATCCATCATCGACTAACTTCGATATACGTTACTCTTAACCTGAGACTTACGCCACGCTTCTTTATGTCTTTATCAAACTTATAGTGACTAGCGATCTCTAACCAATCATCCTTTCGCATCCGGTGCGAACTCAAATATCCACTCGTAGGATTTTCAACAAACTCACTAATGTTAAAGGACTCCATAATTATCAACTTAATATACTAATTATCACTTAGATAAACTGCACAAAAGGTAATAAATTTGACAATACGTCAATATGCATATAACAAATCTTGCACAACGATCATTATACAAACAATTACCGAGGCGGGTAACAATCTCAATCCCGGACAGGACCCCCACTTGTTACGATCTGCTTCTAATACTCTTAAGTTATTAGATAGGGAAACGTAAATATTTTGCTTACCCAAGGCAATTATTCAAACACCGTTAAAAATTAATATAATTATTATTATTTAATAATTAATTTAACATTACCGAAACCCAATAAACATTTACAGTAGAGAAATCACGGGATGTAATAAACTGAGTATTAACACTCTTTACACAAACGAATAAAACATTAATATGTCAATAAACTCATTATAGCGAAAAAATACTAGAATTAACTCGTACTCACTTAATACAGAGAAAACACTTCAGATGGCTAAGTCACGTACATAGAAGAATAATACAAGAGAATCAATACTTTACCCATATTAATAATATGACTTTGCACTCTTTCGTAATATTAGTTAGTATATTCCACTTATTGTCACTACAATTCCAGGAGACACACTGATACGTACGAAACTAAGTAGCCAAGTAAACTTTTGAAAGGATCAAAACAACAGGACTTTACACTTTATAGAAACCAAGGAGAGGAAGAAATACAAAAACATCACACTTCCTGATCCAACCTACACCGCCATCTATTGGTTGATCATCGCATCTCAAGCAAAAACAAATACAAATAAATAAAGTTGTAACAATATATATATATATATATGTATATATATATTAATATATATATATATAGATATATATATATATATATATATATATATATATATATATATATATGTATGTATGTATGTATGTATATGTATATATAAAGGAAACTACACGTGTCAGGTAGGTGAAAATCATTGTGATTAAGCAAATGGGTAACGGTAGCTTCTTCTGTGGTCATACCGTCTACATTGCCACTGCAAGTTCCGGATGTCTAAGAATAATAATTATTATCACCTCACCGTCTCAGACGAATCCTTCGCTATCAGTACTGGAATGTGTTCATGTGGATGGCGTGTTGTTTTTATCATGTAGCTTCTCAGTGACTGATGGAACAAATAAACCGTATCGGTAGTTGACGGTTAGTAAAGCCCAGCCACCCGGAATACATAAAAACCCAGACTTTGGTCCTTCATAACTCTGGAAATATTCGATTAATCGAGTTAAAACTTTGGCTTTAGATGTTTCCTACTAAGGTCTGTAATCGTGCCAAATTTAGTTTGAATCCGTGCAGCCGTTCCGGAGATCCAGATATTGATTTTGACGTCAGGGGAAGAGGTTGTGTGAGGGTGAGTAAGGAACTAACGTATCTGTAGAGCAATAACGGTAAAAGATGCAGCCATAATACTTAGTTTTCATAAAGCTCGTATTGTGGAGGGGGGGGTGCCTTTTGGGGTTCGTTTACACACACACACACACATACACACACAGATATATATATATATATATATATATATATATATATATATATATATATATAGACACACACACACACACACTACACACACACATACACACACACACACATATATATATATATATGCATATATATATATATATATATAAATATATATATATATATATATATATATATATATATATATATATATAATATATACGTATATATTGTATAATCATGCAGCAACGTAGCTGAGTTGGCCATGATCACGGAAAAGCCACATAAGTATAAGAAAAATATGTCTAATATCTAAAATAACTCCGTTTCCTTTGTTACCATATTTTCCTTGACCTAGGGAGTTGCCATTGCCAAAGAAAGGGCTGAAATCACAGGCAAAAGAAGTGAAGACATCACAAAAGGTGTATTAGAGCCCAGCCACGAGAGGTCAGGGGATGACTCCTCAACCTGATAAATTATGATGAAAGCGAAAAGTAGAAGTAAGAGTCTTTTCTCAAGAAGTATAGAAAGCGAGTGTCATTATAGTACACAACGATGACTATAAAATACGTAATGAGTATACGTACGTATATAGTATATCCAACACCGGTGGTTCAGCATATTCATGGTATTGCCCGGAGTGACGATGCTGCCAGTTACAATAAAAATACGTAATTAGTATACGTACGTATATATGTCATGTATGCATGCTAATGTGTAAACACTTTTTCAAGCAATGAGTTTGAAGACAAATAGCAAATGTATCCATTCAGAAGCGCGCGATCATACAAACACAGCGTCTTTGTGGGCAATATTTTTTTTTTTTATCATTAAAATTTTTTTTTTTTATGTTTTCTTCTTTGTCGTCGAGAATCATACTGGCGAACTCATTCCTATTGTTGCTTTTGCTGTTGTAGTGACTAGAGTAATGTTCAACAAAAACCTGGGCCGGTCATTGTTGGGTGGTACTGGAATCAGGCGCTCTTGAATAATCTCCACATCATCAGCGGTGGTTCGCCCAAACCGAAGCTTATTCAATATGCTTATTATAATGGCACTCGCTTTCTATACTGACTGAGAAAAGACTCTTAATTGTACTTTTCGCTTTCATCATAGTTTGTGAGGTTGCAGAGCAAAGCCCTGCGTCTTACCCACTCCTTTGTATACCTTGACCTCCGTAGCTGTCTCTTGTAGCATTGGGCAAAAAGTAGGGACAAACTAGGGAGCATCCAACACCGGTAGTTCAGCAAATTCACGGTAGTGCCCAGAGTGACGATGCTGCCAGTTACAATAAAAATACGTAATGAGTATGCGTACGTATATATGTCATGTATGCATGCTAATGCGTAAATACACACATACACAAACATATATATATATATATATATATATATATATATATATATAATATATATATATATATTATATATTGCTACTTTCAAAATGCATATTTCCCCTCTTTGAAAATGTCATGTAGAATTATGCAAACATTTTTTTTCAGATTCCTAGATAGCTTAGAATAGGATGTTTTAAATGTGTGTTAGATTTCGCATTACATGTTGTAAAAGAATATATATATAACGTAAAAAGAGAGAGATTTTCTTTGTCTTTTCGAAGCTATGATTGTTTCCCCTTAGAGGGTCTGCAAGATCCATTTGCTTTCCTAAATCTGTCAACGCGTTTGATAGCGTGCTCAAATCTTCATTTGTGTTTTGGAGAATCTGTCATCGTACGTGATAAGACTTCTCCTTTGTGTTGATCGAGTAGAGTACGTGTCTTTTTTTAACAGACTGGACTCGTACGCGTATGTCTTTGCCGAGTCCCACGTGGAGATTGCACATTTCTTTATGAAAATTGCGTCAGATTTCGAACTTTCTGGAAGCATTTGTGCCAAGAACGTTTTGTCATCTGCCCTGTCCAGTTTTAGCAAGGGAAGAAGATTTCATTACATCTTAGAACCGCGAGGTGATCAGATCTCTCTCTCGCTCTCTCTCTCTCTCTCTCTCTCTCTCTCTCACTCGACATCATTGAGATTATATTAATGTAACGTAAACTGGTCACTCGTAACTTGTGAGAATTTCATATTTGATATTTCTTAGAGTTTGTTTAGTATTATTTAGTTTTTTTTTGTGGAATCTGAACAAACATTATTTCGTAACGGCGCCTGGTTTTTGTTAAAGTGTATAAAACAAGACTGCAGCAAAGTAAGAAGTTGGTATACCAAAAAGGTAAAGTGCGTTATTAGTTGCAACTAATAACGGTTATTACCTAACCGTTATTAGTTGCAACTAATAACAGTTAGGTAATAACTAATAACTAATAATTGTTAGGAACAGTGATTAACTAATAGCTAATAATTGTTAGGAACTGTGGTTAACTAATAACTAATAACAGGTGGTTATGAAGGTTTGGTAAAAACTGTTGGTTACAGTGTTTTGAGTGAAAAGATTTACACTTTTACACATTGAATATTTTTGTGTTTTGTGTTTGCTCAATTGTTTGTGCACTTGTTCATTTTCTTATTGAAGTGTGCCTTTTTATTTTATATTTTCATTTGCATTCACAATTTAATTGACTTAGTTATTTTCATTGCTTAATCATTGCACATTTAATTAAATTTAACATTTGTGAATTAATTTGCATTTACTTAGAATTCTTTTCAAGTTTTAGTATTGTTTAGCACTTGTGAATTAATTTCTAATTTCAATTATTGCCTAACACTTTTGAATTTCAATTGAATTGATTTTCTTGAATTTTGTGATAAATTAAATTTGATTTAATTTTACTTAATTTGATTCAAGAATTAATTAAACTTTACTTTCTTTGTTTCAAGTAACAGTAATTTCCCTGATATTGTGAATTTCACTTATAAATTTTGAATTTAATAATAAATTTTTGTATTTAAAATTTTTATAAGTGTTTTTATTTCTAACCAGTATATTTGCATTTAATTTGATTATATTGATGATAGGTAGAATCATAGAGTGGTAATTGATTTGCTTTCCTTCAATTTACTTGAAGTGACTTAGAACCAGGGAAGTACTTAGACTTCTGCAATCAGGGAAATACTTAGACTTTAAAGTTGTTGATGGTTGTGATGCCCTTTAATTAATTTAATTACTTACAAGATTACCTCACACCTGTTTAGATGAACTTAGTCTGATTTTCTGCAATACTGGTAAGTGTTA
Source organism: Macrobrachium nipponense (assembly GCF_015104395.2). Classification (NCBI taxonomy): domain Eukaryota; kingdom Metazoa; phylum Arthropoda; class Malacostraca; order Decapoda; family Palaemonidae; genus Macrobrachium; species Macrobrachium nipponense. The sequence goes on from NC_087209.1 coordinate 52,805,660, forward strand.
AGGGATCACTGTTGCCTTTAGAGTATTCTGTCGTTTAATACGTGTTATGAGGGTTCAGGTGTCTGGTTTTTTGGTGAGGTAATAATTGATGAATGGTACCAGATACTTGGCACTTCGTAACAATATATATATTTATATACTAATATAGATATATATATATATATATAAATATATATATATATATTGTCACGACTTAATAACCCTCTTCACTTTATGTGCTAAAGCAGGCTCTTTTTGATTTTTACCAAAGCCATTACATAAATAAAAAATACTTTCAATAACCGGTTACAATTTATGCAATTTCTTTGAATGATCAGTGATGCAAAGGACAGCGAGAGAGTATGATACAAAAAGGAAATATTATAAATATTTATTTACAAGAAAAAAATATCAATTGAATGATAGTAGACCGAGAAAAGTATCAGGTCAATGCAGCGAGAACTGAATGGTCCTTTGTAATCGAATGCTGCTGCAGATCTGAAATGGAGGACAGTTGCTAATACTAATATGTATTTAACTCCTTCTGAAGTCATATAATGGGCCTGCAGTTCCAGTAGTAGCAGCAAGGGACCAAGGTGATGAAACTGAAGATCCTTTGAAGGCTGTCAAAGGCTGATATCCTCTCTGGAGTTCGTGATGTGTCCACGGTAGATGAACTAGTGTTTGATAGTCAAGTGAGGAACAAGAGTGGTACTGACAACTCGATGAAACCGTGAGTGGAACTGCCCCTCGAAGCCAAACGTCCATGCATTAACAAAGGAGGAATGATCAAGAGTCCGAGACATTGTGTAATGATAGAAAGCTCTCACAAGCTGGCGGTGATGTCGAAAAAGAAGCCACTGCATACAAACCAGGACAGCAATCCAGGGGGAATCTGCTACCCTCAGTAGATAAATTCCTCTCAGAGGTAATCCCTAACCTCTCTAGCATTTAGAGGATCCAATACTGTGAGCTTAGGCATTTCCTGTAAGTCACTCTCTTTGTCCCCATGTCATCATGTAAGAAATTATTGGATTAAATCTGTCCTCCTTAACTACTGCAAAACACTAACAAGCAAACAGCACCCAATTAATAACAAGCAGCAAACATAAGACTGCGTGACCTGAAAAAGTAAAATAAATGAATAAATAAACAAACGAACGAAAATGCTTTCGGGCATGATAATGTATATATAAATAATATATATATATCTAGATATATATATATATATATATATATATATATATATATATATATTCTCTACAACATTGTTTATGTAGGCTAAAATGAAACCTGGGTAACCACCCATTTGCTACTGCCCAACAAGACAACAATTCAAATCACCTACAAGCAAGTGTGGACATATTAACGCCCAGGGTGATGGAGCTGGTTGAAAGACCAACGCAGCCGGGGAATAACCGATCATATAGACAAGTTTTTGTAAATATAATAATTTCATTTGTAAAGCTTTCTTTCTTTGCGCCTACTAATTACAACTGAAGGTATCTTTCTGTATAGTTTTCTTCATAATTTTAATGTTAAAGGGTATAAGAACCTGGAGTTAATCATAAACATGATCAGCCCGTACCATTAATTAGCGATCTTGCTTCTAACTAATATCATTTTGTTATTGCATATAACTTTTGCTTTTACCTTCAGTTTATTGGTAGACAATGTGTGATAGACCAAAAGAATTTGAGGAAGGAGTTAGGTTACGGGGGATATGAGCTGTCAAAAGTTCAACAGGCTAGGGCTGAAGCTAAAGTTAGACCTGGAAGCTGAGGAAAGGGAGAAAGTAATACAATTGAACGTGAGAAGCGGGAAAACTTAGGACAGCATGAACTACAAACACTTGATTCGATTAGAATTCAGAGGGATGATGTAAGGGAAGAAAAAGATGGTTATGTTAAGGAAAAGTTCATTTTGAAGAAAAATCTGCTACTAAGATTGTTACGACTGATTTAGCTAATAAGTAATAGACCAAGTAGTAGTGCCCTCTAAATTATGACCGAAAATGAGAAGTTTGGCCAATGACAATATAAGGAGGTTAGAAAAAAACTTTTAAGAAAATTTATTATTCATTCTATTGGCCATCGTTGAGGAAAAATGGTAACAGATGGTAGGGAAACCTAACAAACCAATTCCTAAGGCACCTTTAATCATTATCCCGGTTATTGGAGAGCATTTGAGCACATACTAGTAATAGGTTGTTGTTGGAAACATACCAAGAACTAAGAGAGGAAAATGATGCAGACTCTCAATTATTGATAGAAATGTCATGATGCACAGAAGCAATTCCTTTTATAGTGCTAAGTAAGGCTATTGTAGTGGTGCAAAATCTCATTGCATATTTTACTAGACAAACAGTTGCCAAGGAATGTTCAGTGTGACAATAGGAACAATTTTACAGGAAAGCTTTTCAATGACCAGATGGAACTATTCGGTATGAAACACATTACTTCAACCCCTCATCACCATGAAAGTCTGGGTATCATTGAGCGATTTCAACAAACCTTGCAACATATTCTTAGGAAGCTATGCAATGGTGAAGATAACCTTTTGGGATGACATGTTGCCCTATGCTGCATTTGCTTTAAGAGAAACACCAAGTGAAATAATATTTGAACATAGAGAGGCCCGTTAGAGGTTTTGAGAGAAACTTGGGATGCTGAGAAAAAGTTTAATAAAATTGATCATTTAATAACCAAGTTATTCAGAACTTTGGATTTAGCTAAAGAAAATCAGACAAGTGTTCATCAGAGAAGTAAGATAGTGCAAGACAGGAAAGCAAAGTCTCGTGTCTTTGAAAGGTGATTTCTTATTGGCTCTTTTTCCAAAATTCACTCCAGTATAAGTTTAGTAGTCCTTGTAAGTTCCTGGATAAAAGGGGAGATGTTAATAACCTTTAGCAGTGTGATGGTAAAATAAAGAAACCTAGATGGATTCATATTAACCTCCTTAAAAAATATAACAATGCACAGACTTGATTTTGTAATATTAACGTAGTTGTCCCTCAGAAGATTTTAACAATCAAACTGCAGATTAGGTTAGTAATTCTAACATATTCAATTCATTTGACGATTTTTATCATTTGGATCCTGCCCAGGCAAAAAATGTGAAAAGAATAATTTCAAAGTATCCTAGAGTAGCAATAAGGGATGAAACCAGGTCTACTCATTTAATTGAACACGAAGTTGAACTGACTGATTAGACAGCATCCCTCCGGGTTGAATCTACTAAAAGCTGAAATTGTTAAGAGAGAGATGGATTGTATGATCGCTGACAACCTAACAAAAACATAGTTCTGTCGAGAAGAAGGAAAACAGGTATATTAGGCTTTGTATTGATTATGGAAAGGTCAATTTCAGTGGACCAAGCCAGATAATTTCCGTGTACCCAGGGTAATTGACTATTTAGATAGAATAGGTACAGCTAAATGCATAAGCAAAAACAGATAGCCTCAAAGGTTTACTGGCAACTCCCCCTAACCCAACAAGCGAGAAAATATCTGCTTTCATAGCTCCATATGGATCTTTTGAATGCCTTGTAACGCCATTCGGTATGAAAAACGCTGCAAGCACTTTCCAGCTCTTGATGAGGAAAGTTATTGGTAAAATGAAAGGCTGTGTTGTATATCTTGATGATATGTTATCTTTTGACGCATGGGAAAGGCATCTGTTTATCTTAGATAAGGTGTTGAGGCCTAGAGAACGCAAGTTTAGTGGTAAAGCTCAAGAAGTGTGAGTTTGGTATGGCTTTAATTACTTATTTAGGACACAAAATTGGTATGGGATCAGTCACTCCTAAAGAAAGTAATGCAGAAGCAATAATGGAGCTTCCAGTTCCAGTAAATAAGAAACAAGCCATGAGATTCATGATAGGTTATATTATTTCCGCAGATTCTACCGAACTATGCTACTGTTGCTGCTCCTATTACCTCCTTATTCAGAAAGAATGTATGTAACTTTTCATTTTAACAGTGCATGTGTAAAAGCATTTAACAAACTAAAATCTGTTTTTATTAACAGCCCAATCTTAGCTACCCCTGATTTCGATAAACCTTTCAAATTGAATATTGATGCTAGAGATCTAGGCATTGGAGCAGTATTGTTTCAGAACAATAATTTTCTTGATGACTATTTAGTCTTTTAGATAATTAGGATACTGAGCGATCTATTCCTTCAATTAAAGGAATAGATCGCTCAATATCCTACTTATCTAAAAGACTAAATAGTCATCATGAAAATTATTCAGCAGTTGAAAAAGAATTGCTTGCTCTTGTTTTAGTACTCGAACATTTTGATATACATGTCACTAATGGGGCTGACCCTGTGAGGATGTTCACGGATCACAGTCCTATAGTATTCCTCATTAAGTTCAGGAATAAAAATAAAAGGCTTACACAATAGAGCCTGATGTTGCGAGATTACGAGCTGGAAATAAAGAAAGTCAGAGGTGCGGACAACCAGTTGCAGATGCGCTGTCTCGAGGCTTTGTAAATGATTTTCGTTCTCACTCTCATCCGTCCTTTTGCTGATTGTGCTTTGATAATCAAACTGAAATCAATTGTAGTCAATTTCTGGAAACCATTATAATTTTGTATACATTAGGGTTTGTTTCTGTTAATAAATGTAATGCAAAGTTATTGTGCTGGAGAAAGTAAATGAGTTGTTCGAATGGTAACTGTATGGTTAAAGGACCGTTGTTTACATTTGTTTCTCAAATTACGAAAGGTGAGGTCGGGTAGCGTAACATTGATCTCGCAATGAAAAGTTTTGGACAAAATTGCAAGAGAGGAACAGCCATCGAGTTGGTGGACCTGTTAGATGGTCTTTTATTTGGATGTAATTGGAATTGCTCTTGAATTTGCATAACAAGTACGACTTCAGGAAAGTCTTGGAATTTTGCACACTGGGTAGTTTGCTTATGCCCAAGTGAATACGTATTTCCCCCTGAATACATATTACTCCCCCCCACCCCACCGTCAAGTCTTGAACTTACAGGAGTTTGTATCAACTCGTCTCTAATTATTGTGGATAGCAACATCCGTAGTCTTCAGCCGATCACCTGCTTCATCTCCAATTGTTGGTCTACGTGGGATTCTTCAGAGGAAGGATATCTTTGCATGTCCTCAATGAATATCTAAACAACGGACTTTCAATTCCTGACGAACCTTTACACATTCAAACTCCACCTTCATCGTAGTCCCTCGACCTCAATATTGTCTTCAAAATTCTATGGATACAGTTTCTGATCATCATTATCACAGTTAAGTTGTCGTAAATATAATAATTTTATTTTAAAGTTTTCGCTCTTTTCACCTACTAGTTGCAACTGAAGGTATCTATGAGTATGATTTTCTTCACATTTTTAATGTTAAAGGGTATAAGAACCTGGAGTCGGTCATAAACTTGATCTGTCTGTAACCGATACGATAATAAAATTTAGCCCAAAGGCCAAGCCATGGAACCTATGAGGTCATTCAGTGCTGAAAGAGAAATTGACAGTCAGTAAGAAGGTTTAAAAGATGTAGCAGGAGGAAATATACCAATATACCAATAGGACAAGCACACCAGCCATCACAAGGCTCACATATCTTACGCTCTCTAATACTAGCTGCCTGAAGGACATAGGTAATCATGCTGATGTTTGCTTCATCGTGGCCAAATTCATCATTGTTTGGAGTTCCATAGTTACATTTTCATCAACAGTGAAGGTAAACATGTTAGCCAGTCTCCGTTTGTTGCTCTAACTTTTCAGAATAACAACTCGTTTCGATAATGGGCTGGCAATGGAGAGCTCATAGTTGATGATATCAACTACCTGGTGTTTTCTCTCATGATCCTTTGCAGATACAACTTGGCATTTGTCAAAGACAATGATTGTTTGCAGATCCTATTGGGGAGCGACTAAGGCAACCACGGATGGTGGCAATTAGACTTGATAGAACGACCCCATGCGGCTACAAAAATATGATAAAACAATTGTGGAATATCTA
>NC_087209.1:52812136-52827136 GCF_015104395.2 Macrobrachium nipponense
AACTTGGACTTAAGGGCATCGGGAGTTTCCCTATTATTCTCAGTGACTCAAAAACAATGAATTTAGACGCTGGTATCTTTGTTTTTAGTAATTTTTACATTTCACCCCCTTCCCACACCCCACCCTGTTACCCATTCAATGGTCCGATTTTGATTCTGTTTTCACCTTGACCTTTCCTGGTTTTGATATTGACATATTTAAAACCTTATCGAAATCGTTCAAGAAATGAGGTAAAATATAAACAAACAAACAGAAATTTCTCATTTATATCTATCTATCTATCTATCTATCTATCTATCTATCTATCTATCTATATATATATATATATATATATATATATATATATATATATATATATATATATATATATATTGTGACGAAGTGCCAAATATCTGGTTACTACACTTATCATCATTAATTTGCTACCTCACAAAAGCCTGACACCTGAACCCTCATCACAGGTACTAAACGACCTGAATACTCTAAAGGCAACAGTGATCCCTTAACAACTTACCAGTATTGCAGAAAATCAGACTAAGTTCATCAAAACAGGTGTGAGGTAATCTTGTAAGTAATTAAATTAATCAAAGGGCATCACTCCATCAACAACTTTAAAAGTTTAAGTATTTTCCTGATTTCAGAAGTCTAAGTACTTCCCTGGTTCTAAGTCACTTCAAGTTAATTGAAGGAAAACAGATCAATCACCACTCTATGTTTCTACCTAACATCAACATAATCAAATGCAAATATACTGGTTGGAAATGAAAACACTTATAAAAGTTTTAAATACAAAAATTTATTATTAAATTCAAAATTTATAAGTGAAATTCACAATATCAGGGAAAATTACTGTTACTTGAAAACAAAGTAAAGTTTAATTAATTCTTGAATCAATTAAGTTAAATTAAATCAAAATTAATGTATCACAAAATTCAAGAAAATTAATTCAATCAAAATTCAAAAGTGTTAGGCAATAATTGAAATTTGGAAATTAATTCACAAGTGCTAAACAATAATAAAACTTGAAAAGAATTCTAAGTAAATGCAAATTAATTCACAAGTGTTAAATTTAATTAAATGTGCAATGATTAATTAATGAAAATAATTAAATTGTGAATGCAAATGAAAATACAGAAAAATGTGGAAAATACAAAAATTTCAAAAAGTACTAATCACACAGAATATAAAATAAAAAGACACACTTCAATAAGAAATTGGACAAATGCACAAAAATAAACACTTCAATAAGAAAATGAATAAATGCACAAAACATAAAAATCACTTCAAATGAAACAAACACAAAAATTTGCAATGTGTAAAAATGTAAATATCACTCAAACCATTGTAACTATTAGTTATTAGTTCTCTAAACCATAGTAACCAATAGTTATTAGTTATTAGTTTTTACCAAACCTCTGTTCCTTTTAGTTATTAGTTTTTACCTAATCACTGCTCCTATTAGTTATTAGTTGCAACTAATAAAAATATAACACACTTTACCTTCTTGGTATACCAATTCTCTTTCTTTGCTGCAGGCTTGTTTCACACTTTCACAAAACCAGGCGCCGTTACACAACAATGTTTGTTGAGATTCCACAAGAAACACTAAATAACACTAAATAAACTGTAAGAAATATCAAATCTGCAATTTACAAGTTACGAGTGACCATTCAATAAGTACGAAATCATTACGTTACTTTAAAATCAAAAGTGCTATGTAGTAGAGAGAGAGAGAGAGAGAGAGAGAGAGAGAGAGAGAGAGAGAGAGAGAGATCTGAATGCCTTGAGTATCTAAGATGTAATGAAATTCTTCTCCCTTATGGAAGCTGGACTGGAGATGACACAAAACGTTTTGGGCAACAAATCTTTCTAGAAGCTTAGAAATCTTACGCAACTTTACATACAAAATGTGTAATCTGCACGTGGCCCTCGGCAAAGACATAGCGTATGAGACCAGTCTGTTAAAAAAATACACATACTCGACTCGATCAATCAAAGCAGAAGTCCCTAATCATACATGATGACAGAATCCCAAAACACAATGAAGACTCGAGGTCTCTAATCAAATGTGTTGACAGATTAGGAAAGCAAATGGAGATCTCAGAGTTCCTCTAATCTCAGGGAGATGAAAAGTTACTTAAACAATTCTAGCTTTGAACGGACAAAGAAAATCTCTCTCTTTCTACATTCTACGTTATATATATCTTTTTATATTATGTAATGCAGAAATCTGAACAACACATTTGTAAACATCCTAACTCTAAGCTATCTAGGAATCTGAACAAATGTTGCCAAAATCATTATACAAAATATTTTATACAGTCAAAGAGGGGATATATGCATTTTGACAGTAGGAATATATATATATATATATATATATATATATATATATATATATATAATATATATATATATATATATATATCATTCAAGCTACAAATGTCCTTTAATATCTAAATTCACTCTGCCTCCCAAATGATATATTTTCATATATGTACCAAAGGGGAATTTTTTAGTTGATAATAATTTCGTCCCCCCATGGGATTGAACCACCGTCCAAGTGGACGGGGACGAAATCAGGACAGTCAGCGACGCTATCCAATCAGCCAACAGAGACGCTAATAAGTTCATATCGATTCTTGACCTTACAAATCACCCTCGAACTTGGCGCTTTCGTAAATTAGAATCGATATGAAAAACCCCGTCTACCCATGTTAGCCAAATTCGAGCGTTTGACAGCACGGTAGCCTTTTTGTTATGAACTAATTATCACATCGAACCGTGATTCATTTATATCATTCAACGTATACAAAATGGTCATTGTAATATTCTAAATTCTAAATTCACTCTGCCTCCCAAATGATATATTTTTCATATATGTACCGAAGGGGAATTTTTTAGTTGATAATAATTTCGTCCCCCCATGGGATCGAACCACCGTCCAAGTGGACGGGGACGAAATCAGGACAGTCAGTGACGCTATCCAATCAGCCAACAGAGACGCTAATAAGTTCATATAGATTCTGACCTTACAAATCACCCTCGAACTCAGTGCTTTCGTAATTAGAATCGATATGAAACCCCGTCTACCATGTTAGCCAATTCGAACGTTTGACAGCATGTAGCCTTTTTGTTATGAATAATTATCACATTGAACCGTGATTCATTTATATATCATTCAAGCTACAAATGTCCTTTAATATCTAAATTCACTCTGCCTCCCAAATGATATACTTTCATATATGTACCGAAAGGGAATTTTTTAGTTGATAATAATTTCGTCCCCCCATGTGATCGAACCACGTCCCAAGTGGACGGGGACGAAATCATGACAGTCAGTGACGCTATCCAATCAGCCTACAGAGACGCTAATAAGTTCATATCGATTCGACCTTACAAATCACCCTCGAACTCGGTTGCTTTCGTAATTTAGAATCGATATGAAACCCTGTCTTTACCATGTTAGCCAATTCGAGGCGTTTGACAGCACGTAGCCTTTTTGGTATGAATAATTATCACATCGAACCGTGATTCATTTTATATATCATTCAAGCTACAAATGTTCTTTAATATCTAAATTCACTCTGCCCCCAAAGGATATATTTTCATATATGCACCAAAGGGGAATTTTTTAGTTGATAATAATTTCGTCCCCCCATGGGATCGAACCACCGTCCAAGTGGACGGGGACGAAATCAGGACAGTCTGTGATGCTGTCCAATCAGCCAACAGAGACGCTAAAATAAGTTCATATCGATTCTGACCTTACAAATCACCCTCGAACTCGGTGCTTTCGTAATTAGAATCGATATGAAACCCCGTCTACCATGTTAGCCCAATTCGAGCGTTTGACAGCACTAGCCTTTTTGTTATGAATAATTATCACATCGAACCGTGATTTTTCATGATATCATTCAGCTACAAATGTCCTTTAAATATCTAAATTCACTCTGCCTCCCAAATGATATATTTTCATATATTTGTACCGAAGGGGAATTTTTTAGTGATAATAATTTTCGTCCCCCGCCCCATGGGATCGAAACCACCGTCCAAGTGGACGGGACGAAATCAGGACAGTCTGTGACGCTATCCAATCAGCCTACAGAGACGCTAATAAGTTCATATCGATTCGGACCTTACAAATCACCCTCGAACTGGGTGCTTTCGTAATTAGAATCGATATGAAACCCGTCTACCATGTTAGCCAATTAGAGAGTTTGACAGCACGTAGCCTTTTTGTTATGAATAATTATCACATTCGACCATGATTCATTTATATATCATTCAAACTATGTTCCTTCCTTTAATATCTAAAATTCACTCTGCCTCCCAAATGATATATTTTCATATATGTACCGAGGGGAATTTTTTAGTTGATAATAATTTCGTCCCCCCATGGGATCGAACCACCGTCCAAAGTGACGGGACGAAATCAGGACAGTCAGTGACGCTATCCAATCAGCCAACAGAGACGCTAATAAGTTCATATCGATTCTGACCTTACAAATCACCCTCGAACTCGGTGCTTTCGTAATTAGAATCAATATGAAACTCCGTCTACCACATTAGCCAATTCGAGCGTTTGACAGCACATAGCCTTTTTGTTATGAATAATTATCACATCGAACCGTGATTCATTTAAATATCATTCAAGCTACAAATGTCCTTTAATATCTAAATTCACTCTGCCTCCCAAATGATATATTTCATATATGTACCGAAGGGGAATTTTTTAGTTGATAATAATTTCGTCCCCCCATGGGATCGACTCACTGTCCAAGTGGACGGGGACGAAATCAGGACAGTCAGTGACGCTATCCAATCAGCCAACAGAGACGCTAATAAGTTCATATCGATTCTGACCTTACAAATCACCCTCGAACTCGGTGCTTTCGTAATTAGAATCAATATGAAACCCCGTCTACCACATTAGCCAATTCGAGCGTTTGACAGCACATAGCCTTTTTGTTATGAATAATATCACATCGAACCGTGATTTTCATTTATATCATATTCAAGGTACAAATGTCTTTTTAATATCTAAATTCAACTCTGCCTCCGACAAATGATATATTTCATATATGTACGAAGGGGAATTTGAGTTGATAATAATTTCGTCCCCCATGGGATTCGAACCCACCGTCACAAGTGGACGGGGACGAAAATCAGGACAGTTTTTTCCCCCAGTGACGCTATTCAATCAGCAACAAGAGACGCTAATAAGTTTCATATCGATTGTCTGACCTTACAAATCACCCTCGAACTCGGAGTGCTTTCGTAATTCGAATCGATATGAAACCCCGTCTACCATGTTAGGCCAATTCGAGCGTTGACAGCATGTAGCCTTTTTTTGTTATGGAATAATTATTTTTTTTTTTTTTTTTTTTTTTTTTTTTCCCCAAAAAACCATTTTCCCGGGAAAAAAAAAAAAAACCGTGATTCATTTATTATCATTCAAGCTACAAAATGTCATTTAATATCTAAATTCACTCTGCCTCCCAAATGATATATTTCATATATGTACCGAAGGGGAATTTTTTTAGTTGATAATAATTTCGTCCCCCCATGTCCCCCATGGGATCGAACCACCGTCCAAGTGGACGGGGACGAAATCAGGACAGTCAGTGACGCTATCCAATCAGCCTACAGAGACGCTAATAAGTTCATATCGATTCTGACCTTACAAATCACCCTCGAACTCGGTGCTTTCGTAATTAGAATCGATATGAAACCCAGTCTACCATGTTAGCCAATTCGAGCGTTTGACAGCACGTAGCCTTTTTGTTATGAATAATTATCACATCGAACCGTGATTCATTATATATCATTCAAGCTACAAATGTTCTTTTAATAATCTAAATTCACTCTGCCCCCCAAATGATATATTTTCATATATGCACCGAAGGGGAATTTTTTAGTTGATAATAATTTCGTCCCCCCATGGGATCGAACCACCGTCCAAGTGGACGGGGACGAAATCAGGACAGTCTGTGATGCTGTCCAATCAGCCAACAGAGACGCTAATAAGTTCATATCGATTCTGACCTTACAAATCACCCTCGAACTGGGTGCTTTCGTAATAGAATCGATATGAAACCCCGTCTACCATGTTAGCCAATTCGAGCGTTTGACAGCACGTAGCCTTTTTGTTATGAATAATTATCACATCGAACCGTATTCATTTATATATCATTCAAGCTACAAATGTCCTTTAATATCTAAATTCACCTCTGCCTCCCAAATGATATATTTTCATATATGTACCGAAGGGGAATTTTTTAGTTGATAATAATTTCGTCCCCCCATGGGATCGCAACCACCGTCCAAGTGAACGGGGACGAAAATCAGGACAGTCAGTGACGCTATCCAATCAGCCTACAGAGACGCTAATAAGTTTCATATCGATTCGGACCTTACAAATCACCTCGAACGGTGCTTTTGTAATTAGAATCGTATGAAACCCCGTCTACCATGTAGCCAATTCGAGCGTTTGACGCACGTAGCCTTTTTGTTATGAATAATTATCACATCGAACCAGATTCATTTATATACATCAAAACTACAAAGTCCTTTAATATCCTAATTCGCTCTGCCTCCCAAATGATATATTTTCATATATACCGAAGGGGAATTTGTTGATATAATTTCTCCCCCCATGATCGACCACCGTCCAAGAAAAACGGGGACGAAATCGGACAGTCGTGACTATCCAATCAGCCAACGAGCGTAATAATTCATATCGATTCTGACCTTATCACCCTCGAACTCGGCTTTCGTAATTACGATTGAAACCCCTCTACCATCCAATTCGAGCGTTTGACGCATGTAGCCTTTTTGTTATGAATAATTATCACATCGAACCGTGTTCATTTATACATTCAAGCTACAAATGTCATTTAATATCTAAATTTTCACTCTGCCTCCCAAATGATATATTTTCATATATGTACCGAAGAAGGGGTTGTTTTTTTAGTTGATAATAATTTCGTCCCCCATGGGATCGAACACCGTCCAAGTGGACGGGCGACGAAATCAGGACAGTCAGTGACGCTATCCAATCAGCCAACAGAGATGCTAATAAGTTCATATCGATTCTGACCTACAAATCACTCTCGAACTCGGTGCTTTCGTAATTAGAATCAATATGAAACTCCGTCTACCATGTTAGCCAATTCGAGCGTTTGACAGCACGTAGCCTTTTTGGTATGAATAATTATACATCGAACCGTGATTCATTTATATATCATTCAGCTACAAATGTCCTTTAATATCTAAATTCACTCTGCCTCCCAAATGATATACTTTCATACATGTACCGAAGGGGAAATTTTTAGTTGATAATAATTTCGTCCCCCCATGGGATCGAACCACCGTCCAAGTGGACGGGGACGAAATCAGGACAGTCAGTGACGCTATCCAATCAGCCTACAGAGGCGCTAATAAGTTCATATCGATTCTGACCTTACAAATCACCCTCGAACTCGGTGCTTTCGTAATTAGAATCGATATGAAACCCTGTCTACCATGTTAGCCAATTCGAGCGTTTGACAGCACGTTGCCTTTTTGTTATGAATAATGTATGACATCGAACCGTGATTCCAATTTATATATTCATTCAAGCTACAAATGTCCTTTTAATATCTAAATTCACTCTGCCTCAAATGATATATTTTCATATATTACCGAAGGGGAATTTTTTTAGTTTGATAATAATTTCGTCCCCCCATGGGATCGAACCACCGTCCAAGTGGACGGGGACGAAAATCAGGACAGTCTGTGACGCTGTCCAATCAGCAACAGAGACGCTAATAGGTTCACATTGATTCTGACCTTACAAATCACCTCGAACTCGGTGCTTTTGTAATTAGAATCCATATGAAACCCCGTCTACCATGTTAGCCAATTCGAGCGTTTGACAGCACGTAGCTTTTTGTTATGAATAATTATCACATCGAACCGTGATTCATTTATATATCATTCAAGCTACAAATGTCCTTTAATATCTAAATTCACTCTGCCTCTCAAATGATATATTTTCATATATGTACCGAAGGGGGAATTTTTTAGTTGATAATAATTTCGTCCCCCCATGGGATCGAACCACCGTCCAAGTGGACGGGGACGAAATCAGGACAGTCAGTGACGCTATCCAATCAGCCTACAGACGCTAATAAGTTCATAATCGAATTCGGACCTTACAAATCACCTCGAACTTCGGTGGCTTTCGTAATTAGAATCCGATTATGAAACCCCGTCTAAACCATGTTAGCCAATCCCGAGCGTCTTGACAGCACGTTAGCCTTTTGGTTATGAATTAATTATCACATTTCGAAACGTGAATTCATTTATTATATAATTCAAGCTACAAAATGTCCTTAATATCTAAAGTCACTCCTTGTCTCCCAAATGAAATATATTTTCCCATAATGTACCGAAGGGGAATTTTTTAGGTGATAAATAATTTCGTCCCCCCAATGGATTCAACAAACCGTCCAAGTTGGACGGGGAAGAACTCAGGCAGTTTCAGTGACGCTATCAAATCAGCCAACAGTGACGCCTTTTAATAAGTTATGTCAAAAATTCTGACCTTACAAAATCACCCTTCCTCGAAACCTCGGGCTTTCGTAATTAGCAATTTAATATGAAAACCCCTATACATTGTTAGCCCAATTCGAGCGTTGACAAATCACGTAGCCTTTGTTTAATGAATCTTAAATTCACATCGAACGTGATTAATTTATATATCCATTCCCAAGCTACAAATGTCCTTTAATATCTAAATTTTCACCGGCCTCCAATGATATATTTTAATATATGTACCGAAGGGGAATTTTTTTAGTTTTTTGATAAAATTCGTCCCCCCATGGGATCAAAACAAAACCGTCCAAGTGGACGGGGACGGAAATCACAGTCCAGGGACGCTTATCCCAACTCAGCCAACAGAAGAACGCTAATAAGTTCATATCAATTCTGACCCTTCAAATCACCCTCGAACTCGGTGGCTTTCGTATTAGAACTCAATATGAAACCCCGTCTACCATGTTAGCCAATTCGATCGTTTTGACAGCACGTAGCCTTTTTTGTTTGTTGGATAATATCACATCGAAACCGTGATTCATTTTATTATCATTCAATGCTACATTGTCCTTTAATAATCAAATTGACTCTGCCTCCCAAATGATTATTTTATTTATATGTACCCGAGGGGAATTTTTTAGTTGATAATAATTTCGTCCCCCATGGGATCGAACCACCGTCCAAGGTGGACGGGGACGAAATCAGGACAGTCAGTGACGCTATCCAATCAGCCAACAGAGACGCAATAAGTTCATATCGATTCGACCTTACAAAATCACCCTCGATTCCATGGGGGGACGAAATTATTATCAACTAAAAAATTCCCCTTCGGTACATATTCACCACCACACCTATCTTTTAAGATATATATATATATATATATATATATATATATATATATATATATATATATATATATATATATATATATATATATCTATATATATATATATATATATATATATATATATACATATATACATATATATATATATATATATATTATATATATATATATATATATATATATATATATATATGTAAATCGGGGGATTCTTCCCCCATTATTCATAAGGTAAGCGTGACACGAAAACGGGAGGCAAACCACACACGCCTCTCTCTCTCTCTCTCTCGGCAATCCCTCTCTCTCTCTCTCTCTCGGCAATCCCTCTCTCTCTCTCTCTCCACCTCTTTCTCTCCATTCTAACAGGTAATGAAAATGAGAGAGTTGCATCATAACAATAACGTTTATTAACAACTAATAAATAAATCAATCAATCAAGTAATCCAGTCTTACAGACTAACTCAAAAAAACCCCGTAAATGTAACATGTTCTGGTCACCAAAAAAAAGTCTACACCCCTCTGGGAATTCTTGTCCCCCGGCATTCCAGATCCGTCTGTTTCAAAGATACAGAACACATCCCGGTAAGTACACACACAAGATTGACAGCAGAGGTTTAAATATTGGATATCATCACAAAAATGTCAAACAGATAACAAGCCACTCTTTGCTAAAGCACTTCAACACTTACCCAAACAACCGGACACTAAAACACTGTTAATAGAAAACTCCCGGCGAATGCCACGGCATCTTGCCTGTGCTTGAAGCCCTCTTGTCAAAATCCTCCCATAGGCTTGGTATGACACTTTTAACAGAAAGAGGCGCACACGCACATACGAACACACAGTTCGCTAGCGCCTCACGGTTCTAGCTGCATCCAGTTTCACAAAGGCACTTTGAGAAGAGTTCATAAACTGTCGTGCATTGACTTGTTGAACTAAGCATTTTTATCTCACTCCATCCCCAGAAACTCATTGTCAGCTACTCTCAGGTCGTTACCTCTACACTGTTCTCTACATTCCATAGGTCACAGGGAACACATGGACAATTATATTATTATCAAAAACCCTAGGCCTTACAGATAGCTCGGCCACCTTATATGCTAGCCCCCGCCTAGCAAAATCGCTTATAAACACAAAACACTGGCCGGCTTAAAATAAAATATAAGTGAAACTGCACGTCTCTGGCATTATAAAATAAAGTCTTATCACGCTTTAATCTCCCAATAACACAAGACGCATTTTCTCTCATATTTTCTGCATTAGGATTCTTGAATATCCCTCTTCGCTTGTCTGCAACTAGCTGCACCTGTAGCAGACTGTAGCAGCTGTAGGAAGACGGAATGCCTCCCTCATCGTAGAAGACTTCTCACGGCTTCTGCAGACCCCCAAAAGACACGCTGTAGAATTCTCTTGATCACCATCATGGAAATACTTGTAATCACCCTGGGCAACATGGCAGCAACCTCTCTGCATGCGGCTGGTGGACGTCTTGCTGGCGTCGGGAGACGACTTTTTTTTGGTGTTAGTATGTCAGTCAAGTCACTGGTCAATCTAAGAAAATTAACCCAGACATACTACATCTATCAAACAATGATCTCAAAAAGTCAGAAATACTAACTGAACGTCTCCCAATTAACTCCCTTAATATGACTACTAAATCATAAGTCATTATCATAACTCTCTAAGAAAAAGAAACATCAAGTTCTCCAACTCAATTCTCCAAATTCACACATCAGCACACACACAACTCAGAAAATCACAGCAACTTCCACAGAATTCTGCACTCACATTTCCAACCCGAATGTGCTCACAAGAGAAAAAAAAAAAGAAAAAAAAAACCGTAATGAGCCCAAGGAAAAAAAAAGAATCACGTAACACACCCAGACCCAAAAAAATGTTCTCTCGAGTTCTGATATTTAAACAATCCACAAAATCAGCAAAAATCTCCAACTTTTAACAGCAAAAACCCCTTTACTGCTCAATAATTAATTACAATTAGACTTAATGTCAAACTCCCTTTACTTAAGTAACAACCCTCGAAAAATTACATCTCCCTGTAAAATCAAATCTCCCGTCCAAAAAAGAAATGCTACTTAAGCTCAATCCCCAAATTATATCTCTCAAGGAAAAGGAAGAAAAATAATAAAAAAAAGGATAATCACAAGAAGATTTCCCCAATCACAAAATACATAATACATGTATAATATGCATAACTCCCGCGTTTTTCCCAAGAAATGCTCCATGTAAAGTTATGGAATTTGCCAGAAAGCAAACTCTCACACATGCGCTTTCGTGAAATGCTATTGTCAACATTTCCAGACATTGCGAAAATTCTGATCTATCACCATCAGAGGAAAAAAGTCAGCACACGGCTCATCACATCGCTTGTCAGCAGAAAAATCGCCTGCGGACGCATGCTCAAACAACAGCACAAAAATTGTCTAGTCAGACACATAAGTTTGGAAACTCATGATTCTCTAGAAAAAAAGGTCTAGCTGACACATTTCACAGAATTAACTCCAGGATATGACTAATGTGTTCAAAAATTGTCTCAAAGACTTATTCTCTCAACATGACTTTTCCCCAAATTATATTTCTCCAAAAATAATACACTTAAGAACATAAAAAATATGCACACACCTCCATAGGACTCGTAATGCAGTAATGACACTCGCCTCTAAATAGTCACGAAACCAAAAAAGAGAACCACAGAAATCTTCTCATGTCTCGAAAAAAACTCCCATAAGACAAAAAAAACAAAAAAAAGGGTCACCCGCCCAAGATTAATTCCAACTCCATTATGACACCATATTAATAATAACACCACTCCGTTATAAAAATATTTCCTCCATTTGGTTAATAACCAACCCCTTGTATTATTCTCTCTTATTTCTCCAATAGCCACATGTCAGTAAAAAAACACCACTCCAAGAATAGAGAATAATCACCTCTATTTCGGCAAATACAAAATATTTACCTCTATTTCCCCAATACTCCATGTGGAACAAAACAAGGCTCCAAAAATATACCTCCAGAAAATGTGCACTCAAGGCAACTAACTCACATACTCACAAATATTGCCCCATAATCTCCAAATATGTGTCTCCATTTGCAACAAAGATGGCTGCAAAATAATTGAACTAAACATAGCTCATATCACATTGGCAAATATCAAAAATAGCCAAAAAATATATCTCCCATATATTATATCTCAAAATATAACTCCAAAATAATATATCTCAATTATAACTCCAATTCTCCAGAGAATAACTCAATGTTATAGTCAAAAAAACTATAAAAAACTCTCTCCATTTAGCATAACTGCTACCAAAAAAAGGCAAAAACTCGGCAAATAAAACTGTTAGAAAATTCTAGAAAAAAATTACTAATGTGCCACAAGTCATTATAACAGAATTCCCAACTCACAGTGTCTTAGCCAAGACTTCTCCATATGCACTACAGCATAAGCCATTAGAAAACTTAACCAAGTTTCCTATCTCTCACAAAGTTGTCACAAATACAACTACTGTATTGTGGAAGAAAACTCACAATTTCTGGAACACAAATATCCAGAGA
This sequence comes from Macrobrachium nipponense, assembly GCF_015104395.2. Lineage (NCBI taxonomy): Eukaryota > Metazoa > Arthropoda > Malacostraca > Decapoda > Palaemonidae > Macrobrachium > Macrobrachium nipponense. The sequence goes on from NC_087209.1 coordinate 52,825,134, forward strand.
AAAAATGTAGTGCCACTACGTTTGCATTCAAAACATGCAAAAAATTCTCCCATATATTCTCTAGCGTCAAATAGCTGAAACACAAACACGTTCCGAACAGTGACTCTAAGTCATGAACTGAGATAATATTCACACTAACTGGAGAGAAAAAATAAATTCAAATTCACCCCTGGTAAAAAAAAAACTTGTGTCAGCGATGGCTAATTTCCAAAAAAAGAGAAAGAAAAATCAACGGCCTTGTTCACTATCTCCCGTAACTCACTAGATGTCAAGCAATTATCTGCTGAATTCATAAAAAAAAAAAAAAAAAAAAAGAGGAAAAAAAAAAAAATAATGTGTTGTTAGTTCCTCCCAATATTCAAAAAAAAGATTCCACCTCCCTTGATAGCATTAAAACGCCCACGTATTAGTATAAAAAAAATCAGTATCAGAAATATCATTATCACAAAATCACCAAAAAAAAAATTGCTATCATCAAAATCATCAGTATCAGTACAAAAAATATCGCCAATGTTAATGCTTGTCCATTCTCCAAGGAATTCAGCAAAAATTCAGCAAAAGTTCAGCAAGTTTCACCACAATTCACCAAGATTCAGCCAGATTCATCAAGATTCAGCAAAACTCATCCCCGTGAATCACTGAAATATTCTCCAAAGTTACAAAAACTCAACAAATAATTAACACAAGACTTCTCCTATTAATTCATTGTAATAATTCTCCATGAATAATTATCTGTAATAATTATCAACTAATCATGAAATATCTCAAATCTCTCGTAAAACAATTCTCCCGTAATGATAATTATCTTAAGCAAACCTCCCGTGACATCTCCAAGTATAATTATTAATAATAATAATAATAATAACTCTCCATAGCAATAATTCTCTTGCAAAGATCTCAAGTAAGGGTGAAATTCAAATAGCATACACAGTATTGCTGAATCCTATGACATACAATTTCTCCAGCATACACCATGACATAACACCATTGCCACACAACACAGATACAACACCAATCATCGGCATTTCAAAGTAATTTCTCCAACACAATAAAAAAATAATCTGTGTATCCCCCACCCTTATATTTGTCTTTCAAGGCACAAAGAAACATATAACACATCCCGTGCATGTTAACTACCTTTCCCCGCATTCACGGAAAAGAAAAATCTCTTTTTATTTCCTTTTCTCTTCGTCCAAGAGAGAAAAAAAAATCTCTTTTCTAAAAAAATAGACTCTACGGGCGTTTCACTTCATCAACTAATCAATCAGCTGATATCTTAGCATCCAATGTCAAGGCCAAATCCATACCCCAACACAAAGAAAAAAAAAGGAGTTCACCCCCAATGAGAAAAAAAAAGGTTTCTCCCCCCCTGAGAACAACCCCTCAGTCAAGCGGCAGAACAGCCCGAGGCATACACAGTAGTACCCCCATCTCCCCTTGAACAGTGTCTGAGGACCCCTTCCCAAGGTATATACTAGTGCCCTCCCCTGCACTATCTCTCGAGGGAGGCCAGTAGTACCCTCCATGCAACTATCCCCCCGAGGGATGCCAGTACCCTCGCAATGCAACGCGTCTCTCTGCAGAAATGTGCTGAGCCCGTAAAATTGTGGCCGCTGTGTCTCTAAGCCAAGCACAGTTCACATGCATAGCAAAATACACCCCTATGTTTTAAACAAAGACGAATGCATACGTCTATTATAAACACGTGCAAATAAAGAAAACACATCACTATGGGGCAAAGACAAGAAAAATTGTTGACCTCTTGAACCAATCCCATAACCCTGAAATATTTAAACAAAACCCACTCCTTCAAAACAATAGTTTAACACTCACCACTCCATAATGGGAAAAAAAAGAACTCGAAATTCTCGTAAAACGCGGCAGTGATACTAACAACAACCGCCGCACGGGTATCTCGGAACACACTCATCATTGCACAAGCAAAAGTCATACTGGGTGCGCTCACTGCTTCTAGCCTGACTCCCTGGGAAAAATGCTGAGTC
>NC_087209.1:52834636-52842136 GCF_015104395.2 Macrobrachium nipponense
AGAGATAAATCCTTTGTTAAAAGAAACTGGAACAAAAATTATATGACTGTAGTCCTTTCTCAGCAGTCAAAAGACATCATAGCTGAGGCAGTGGGTAGACCAAGAAAGTCTTTACGTAAATTGGCGCTTAACTAGAAACAAAAAGGGGAAAGAAGAGAAGTTATAGTGCTGTATATCGTAAGTTGAAAAAATCTGGTATCAAGCCATTTCATGTTATCAGCAGAAGACCGTGCATGGTTTTGTGGTTCATATCTTAATGATTGGGATGAATCTGACTTTTTCCATGTTGCCGCATCAGATGAATTCTTCATTTACACAGTCAGGAATCCAAATCATTAAAATGACATCATTTGGGTTGCAAAGTTGGATGATATCAGCTATGAAAAGCTATCGACAAGTTGTGAAATTTCCTGAATGTTTGGGAATTTTTCTCTGTTTCATAGCCAAATAGTTAATGTGGATCATCAAAGAAAAAGGACAGTCATGGAATGGCGAATACTTCAGAGAAACTGTGCTTACTGGTGGAGTATTTCCTTTCCTCAAAGATCCTGAAAATGTGTTATCTGTTGAAGAAGTCACATTTTTGCATGATAAGGCACCATGCTTAGTTGTAAGCAGATGGAAGGAGAATCTTTTGCTGACTTCTACATAAGGCTTCAACGCATTGCAGAGGAAGTTGACTTGTGCCCAGGGAACGCAGCTGCATGCGAGGAGACCCAGTTGAAAATGATGATTTTTATTGGCATCCAAGATGCAGAGTTAGTACAGAAAATAATCTCCTTGGACAGCGCCTCCTCATTACAAGATGTTGTCACGACCTGTCGTTCATATGAAGCAGCTAAGAATGCAACTTCTGCCATACATGCCCCACCTAACCAGTTGTGCACTGTTTCTGCCTACACGGCCCTAATGAGTGCCCTGCTACTAACAGTACCTGCAAAAGCCGTGCCTGCCTCGGTCATTGGTACAGGACAATTAAATGCCGTGACAGCAAAGCCCAGTGCCGCCTTTGCCACCGCATTGGACACTTTGATAAGTGTTGCAGAGAGAAGAAGAGGAACCACCAGGATGGATCTCCAAGCAACACTACCACCTACTTCAGCAAGACCCAAGATGGACGTCAGAACTGCCGTTGTCTAAGATACCCTTCTTCCACAGAGCCGAAGACACCCTAACCCATCTGTGTTTTTCTGTCATATGGAAACATAAACTCTCGCCTACAGATGTCACCAGACACAGGTGCTGATGTTGGCGTTGTTGGCCAGCGACACCTAGAGAGTTTAGGCATCCCAAGGAGTAGCCTTCAACCTCCTCTGCCGACTACAGCATTTACTGCGGATGGGTCCAAAATGGCGCCTACTCTTGGTATGTTCTAGGCTACTCTCACCTTAGGCAAGCAGTCTTGTTCTGCTAGGATTCATGTCCATGAGAATGTCCAGACTCCACTTCTGTCCTACACACATTGTCAAGACTTGGCCACAATATCTCTGGATTTTCCCAAACCCATTGCTGAAATTAGACATGTAAATTGATGCAAGGAGCTACCTATTTCAGTCACCATGTCGCTTTGGCTGCCAAGGAATATTTCCTCCGGGAATTTGCAGATGTGTTGGTTTCCAAAGAAGACTTGAAGTCAGCGCCTCTCAAGCCTTCAGGGACCAGGTCAAGGAGGAACTTGACTCTATGGTATCTCAGGGAATAATCAAGCCCACCGGAGATGACCCTTCAGAATGGTGTCACCATCTCGTCGTCGTCGGCAAGAACATCACAGGAGTACGCATCACCGTCGACCTCTCCAAACTGAATAGCCAAGTTTCCCACCCAGCCCACCCTCCACCCACACCCTTCACTGCTATTGTAGTGTGGACCCGAAGGCTCAGTTTTTCCCACAACAATGATGATGCCCTCTGTGGGTACTGGCAAATGGAACTTGCTGAAGATGATCAGCATTTGACTACCTTTATTGCACCGTATGGTCGGTTCAAACACTGCAGAGGACCGATGGGCTTTGCAGCAACTGGAGATGCATTCTGTCTGTGAGGTGACATGGCCCTTCAAGGAATCAAGAACTGTGTGAAGGTTGTCGATGACATCCTTCTCCATGACGAGGTTTACCAGTCACACCTTTACCGTATCCATGAGATGCTCACCAGGTGCTGCAAGTTTGGAATTACCCTCAACAAAGACAAGTTTGTGGTTGCTGCACCTACTGTCAAGTTCTGTGGATACACACTCTCAGGAGAGGGCATTTCGGCTGATCAAGAAAAAGTCAGTGCCATCAGAGATTTCCTGACTCCAACTAACCTGACCGACCTCAGATCATTCATGGGCCTGGTCAACCAATTGGCAGAGTTCACCCCTGACATTGCTAGTACAGCCCAACCTCTACGCCCTCTGATGAGCCCCAAGAGAACATTTGTTTGGACCCCTGATCATGATGAGGCTTTCCAACATGTCAAGTTAGCACTCCTCCGTCCACCTGTTCTCGCTGTCTTCAACCCAAACCTGCCTGTTATCCTCCAGACAGATGCCTCACGCCTTAATGGTATTGGATATGCTCTTCTGCAGGACCATGGTAGTGGACGGCTGCGTTTAGTTCAGGGTAGCTCTCGATTCCTTACAGACACGATATGCCACTAATGAGCTCAAGATGCTGGCCGTGGTATGGGCAATGTCAAAATGTAGGCCATATCTCGCCGGCATACAGAATTTTACTCCAATGACGGATCACCTGCCCCTCATACCTATCCAGAATCATTACTTGCTGAACGCCATCGAGAATCCTCGCCTCCAGCGTCTGAATGAGAAAATTTTGCCCTATTTGTTCTCAGCTGTGTGGTGTGCTGGCAAGTCTCTGAACATTCCTGATGCTTTGTCTTGAGCCCCAGTTAGCCACCCCACACCAGAGGACGAAATTGCAGGTGCCCCTTCCACCACCCACCTATGAACAGTCATGGCTGTGTATACTGTCACCTCTTCAGGAAAGTCCCCAGCTTAAGATGCTGACAGGACTCTTCAGGATCTACGAGATGCGGCAAGAGCAGACCCTGTCTACACTTGCCTACTTGACTGTATCACCTTAGGATTCCTCTCCAACAGATATGATCTGCATAACTCCTTACTCCCATACCGGAAAATACGGGACAAGCTCTATGCTGATGGTGACCTTGTCTTGTATGGAGCAAGAGCTATAGTTCCTGTCGTCCTCCACCACAACACATTGTCCCGCCTACATGACAGTCCTAGGGGCGTGGAAGCTACGAAGCGCCGGGCAAGACAGGCTATCTTCTGGCCTGGTATCAACTCAGACATTGTCAACACAACTGGAGCTTGTGAGTCATGCCAGGTATTGCAGCCAACCCAGCAGCAGGAACCATTAATGTACGATGACAACCCAATAAGGCCCTTTGAATCTGTTTCAGCAGACTTCTTTACCGTCACAGGAAAAGCCTTCCTCGTCATAGTTGACCGACTCTCAGGATGGCCTGTTGTTGTCCCATGCAAAGGTGATACTACCGCCTCCAATACAATCAGGATCTTCTGCCGCTACTTCCGGGAAGTTGGTGTGCCCCTCCACCTCCGGACTGATGGAGGACCACAGTTCACCAGCAACAAGTTCTGGGACTTCATGGAGTGATAGGGAGTCCGACATGTTATAACCTCCCCATATTATCCACAATTGAACGGCCATGCCGAGGCTGCCGTGAAGTCAATCAAGCATCTCATCCTGACAACGGCACCCTCCGGCAACATTGATTGTGAAGAGTTTGATCGAGGCCTTTTAGAGCTTCGGAATACCCCCAATTTCACAGAACGTTTCCCCACCCAGATCCTTTTCAGAGGAGTGGCAGGTCAAGACCGAGGACTGTGACCACCGTGCTGCCACCCATGCTCAGCAGGTTAAGACCCAGTACAATCAGCATGCCCGCCCCCTACCCAGGTTGACTATTGGACAGCATGTACGGATCCAAGACCCGACATCTCGTCGCTGGGACAAGGTCGGGGTAGTCATGAGTTTCGGCAGGTCAAGGGATTATGAAATTCGTCTCCCTAGTGGTCGTGTCTGGTGGAAAAACCATCGTTTCCTTCACCCAGTGCCACCCACTAGTGTGGAACTATCCCCTCATTCCCTTGTGGCCCCTTGCTTGGACCAGGAAAATCAGTCCTTAGTTGATATTCCCCTAATGTCCTCTCGTTATTCTCAAAGGCTTGCAGGAAAGAGTTCGCTTGAGATAGTACTACGAGCGTTAGGGGGGAGGGAGGTGTAGGTAAATGAAAGAAACATTCACTACAATATATGAACCTTTATGCATGTGTATTGTATTCTTTATATTTCGTGTTCATTTATATACCTCCCTATGTATCTAATGTATCTCATTCTCATATTTCATGTACGATATGTAATGACTGAATCTCGACCATCTGGCAGTCATGTTTTGCCAGTACGGCACCGCACTCCTGTTTCCTTGCCTGCACATTAATTTGCACCTCTTTGATTTTGTGTACTTCATTAGACATTAAGAACCTACTTTTGGTATTTCCGTGTTTCCTTCATCCCCAACCTTTAGTGGAGGCCACACAAAATATTATACACTCAGAGAGAAGCTTAAATAAATACCTGATCTGAATTACTTTTGTTTTTGTTCATATCAATTTTAGTTTATGCTGTAGAGGTGGTGGGTGGGGGCTCTAATTTCGAAATACCCTGTACATTGAAGACAAAATTTCTAGTTAAGCTTACAAATCGTTGTAAATCTGTTCCTCCAAATTCCATAGTTCTAGATGGATGTTCTGTTCTGGGGATAGTCCACTGGGCTTCCCATGGACTGTTCATCACTATATATAAATGATTGTAGAGTACATTATGTACTCACCTTCAGAATGTCGATACATATTTAATCTTTGATAAATACTAAACTAACAGCATGAAGGAAACTACTCAGACATCACAAGCTAGAAATAAAGCCACCCGACAACATAAGCTGACCATGGTAACAACACTCCCATCTCAAAGGCTTGTCTCACTGTTACAGAGAGAAGAAGCTTCAGTTAATCAATCCTATCTGTGAATATTTTTGAGAGATGAATGACCAATTACATCAAAGCAGAAGACTGATGGTAGGTACTGTACCTGAACCAACTCCTGCAGAGATCTGTAATGCATGAGAAAGAGACCTGATCTCTGTACAACACACGAGGAAGCAGATGTGGTCATCATCCAGGATCGGGCTTGTTCTGGTAAACACAGTATATGTGTCATTGCTGATGACAGTTATGTGTTTGTTTTGCTACTTCATTACTACAGAACATAACTCACATGCAGTCTGGTTATGATTGGTTCAGCAATATCCTAGACAATGTTTTAACTGCTTTCAGGATGTGACAGTGTCTTGTTTGTGGGGAATTGGGAAAGAAACAGCTCTAAAGGTCAAGTCTCATTGCACAGCATCCATGTTATGGATTTCCAAATAAATCCGATATAACATCTCTTCGATACAGGGTTTGGAGATAATAGATGGCCAATCACAAGGTCAATTCTACTACAAATCTAAGGGTACTGCCTCCTACTATAGAAGCATTTGAACAGCATGTGTATAGATCCCACCTGCAAGATTTAGAGATGTGCCATTGAAGCTGATCCACCTGTACTTAATACTGTGCATTATGGCTGGTACATAAACACTGACACAAACAGACTGGAACCAACCGCCTTGCCAGCAGACATATCACCTTTCCTCTATCAGTACTAAAAATGATTAAATGTGTATGTGCATCATTACACTGTTCTTCCACTGCATGCTGTGGCTGCTCCAGTGCTTGTATTTCATGTTCTATCTTGTGCGCCTGCCCACGCAGAGAAAATTATAACGAATATGTCGAAGATGATGATGCTGATACAGGCAGAGTTGAGGTGGAATCATTCGTAAGTGACTAGACATAAAATTGGTACCATATCGTATTTTATTGAATTTGATATTTGAACAACTGTATGATATAATGTTGTGTCTCTTTGACCTATTATGAAATTTTGAGAAATATTTGCTTTATTTAAGACTTAACGAAGATTTGTGATATTTGACCTCATTAATTATAACATAGTCTGAAAATAATGAAAATATGATATTTTTGATTCCACAACTGTATTCCTTGTCTACAAAAGCATACATTTTGCTGCCAGATTCAAGTCTCTATATCAGTTAAAAGCACGAGTAAAGTCAAGTTTAGGTTTTCTCATAGCCACCAGCCACCATTTTGAATTTCCTTAACAAAAAAATTTTCCCCAAGGGTGCAAGTATTGCATCCGGTTGTAATATCGTAAGTAGGTTCGAATCTACCAGAAAAAACATAAAACATCTGTTATGTGACAAAACAAGCTTTAGTGATTTTCCACTCGACTGTAATTACCTACTATTCACCGCGAGATATGATGGTAAAACATGAGAACTTATGTTGGCCGTCAGGCGCATGCCCGGGATAAAGCTCAGGTACGTAGTACTTAAGTCATAACTTACTATATGATTTGTGTTGAGTAATTACTAATGCCCTGGACTCTCTCCTGAAAGACCAAGGGTTCGCTCCCGATGTGAGTCAGAAATTTATTTCTGTGAAACACGTTCTCATGTGTTCATTTCCATAATATCTCACAGTGATAGGGTTAAGTCGAATGAAATGTTAGCAATTCATTCGCTGCATAGTATGCTGGGCGCAAGGAGCCTGCCCGGGAACAACCTCAGGAACATAGTACTTAGATTCTTTCATGATCTGTATGGAGGAATTACTAATGCCCTAAAGCCTCACTTGAAAGACCACAATTCGTTAACCAAATGAGTCAGAAATATATATGTATATATATGTATATATATAAATATATATATATATATATATATATATATATATATATATATACTATATATATATATATATATATATATATATATATATATATATATATACATATATATATATAATATATATATATATATATATATATACATATATATATATATATATATATATATATATATATATATATATATAGTATATATATATATATCATCATATATATATATATATATATATATATATATATATATATATATATATATATATATATATATATATATATATATATAAAGTATATATGTAGATAGATAGATACATATAGAGAGAGAAAAATGCATTACCTCATCGTGGCAATGATCTAAACAAAAAGTATGTTAGAATTCGTATGAAAACAAAAAGAGAGAGATAAATAGCTACAGTTTTTGTAATTAATCTTGTCGCAGTCCTTGGCAACTAATTTGATGCAATAAAAAACAGCGGCAAGTTGCTCAGACCAAAAAAAGAAAATGATTCTATTAATAAACAGCCATAATTTCATTCGATTAAAAAGAAGGTTAACGGTATCAGTAGCCAGACTAATGTGTAGTAGCACCATTCGCCGTGATCAGTAATGTTCAGACGCTGCTTAAATTGAGGAACGGTGGCAGGAAAATACCT
>NC_087209.1:52847136-52854130 GCF_015104395.2 Macrobrachium nipponense
AGATAATCAGCAAGGCATATATATCTGTTAGTTATTCTAATAAGAGGAATTGCACTTCATAAATTGCCACTTTTGCAACAGCAATAAAGACAGTCAGGTGAAAAAGCGATGCCTTTATGTAACTATCTTTCAAAGACTTCTGAATAAATCCAAGTCTTGTTACTCTCTCCAGTGATAGGTCAGTGATGTCTCTTGTCGTCACGAAGTCTGAGGAATTGCAAAGACTATCCTGTCTTTCTGTGCAATGTTTTGGTGTTGAAGGTTACGACCACTAACGTGTCTAACATTCCAGGTGGAGGAAAGAAGTATTTCAGGTACAGATCAAGTAGAGTTAAACAATGAAACAAGACCAAAAATCCTAAAAATTGATGATGGGTTTTGTTTGTCATAATCCCTCCCCTATGAAATAGTTGGCCGTCGAAAGTCCCTGGCAGGAATGTCTCCGTTAAAAAAAAAAAAAAAAAAAAAAAAAAAAAAAAAAAAAAAAAAAAACAAAAAAAAAAAAAAAAAACAAAAAAAAAAAAAAAAAAAAAAACACACACAAAAAAAGCACTCATAAAATTCATTTAACTCCATAAAATGTACACACTTTCCTTCTTTCTCAGGTATAAAGCCTCAGGTAAGCTTTACCCATTCGTATTTGGACATGAGCTTCATCTTTGGGCTGGTTTTCTTTTTCCTTTTCACCTGGATGGATTCAACGCAATTTAGTAGCTGAAGCTAGGTAAGACTGAAACCTGAAGTCAGAGAAATGATTAAACTCTGCAAACTGTTTTTTTTTGAAGAATATTCACTTTTACAAAGAGTCTAACAAAGTTATATGAGGTCTTGAAGAGTCGTCAGAAATGTGATGAGGAGGTTGTGATAATATACGGCACAGAGGGTAATCTGTTCAAGAGCTAAAATTCTGCTATTTAACAATATGAAGGAAGAGAGTGGCGCCTCAGGGATAAAACTATAACTCACAAAAATAGCGACATGGCTCCATGGACGTTCAAAAATACGTTGCGTGAAGTGACAAGAAATGTCAAGGAAATGCCCACATACAGGATACAGAAGGTGTACGCTGACTTGCGGAGAGGCTGATGGGGTAGCTGGCACATTTCACGGGGACCTCAAAGTGAACAAGGAAAAGGGAGCCCAATAAGGATGCCAGACAAAACCAATTTGTTTGGATGAGCGCCGATTCATTTATGTATATATATGTGTATTATATACTTTACATACAAGTACTATACATACATACACACATGCACACACACACACACACATATATATATGTATATATATATATATATATATAAATCATATATATATATATATATATATATATATATATATAGATTTATATATATATCTATATATATATATGTATAGTATATAAATATATATATCTATATATATATATATATATAATATATGTATATATATATTTAATATATGTATATTACATGTGTGTGCGTGTAAATAATTTCTACTGTTAAAACAGGATACGACTTTTATACTTGAGATACACACACACACATACACCCACACACACACACACACACACACACATATATATATATATATATATATATATATATATATATATATATATATATATATATATATATATATATATGTATGAGTTTTATCACATCAGCGTGATTCATATATACGCATTAACTACAACTGTTCTTTAATATCTAATTCGCTCTACCTCGTAATTAATATATTTCATGTATGTTAACCAAAGGGGAATTTTCAATTGATAATAATTTCGTCGGCTCACGGACGCGAACCGCGGACACAAGAAATCAGGACGTACAGTGAAGCTCTCTAACCACACAGCTATCACGAGAGGTTAACATATATGAAAATATATTAATTCCGAGGTAGAGCGAATTAGATATTAAAGGACATTTGTAGCTTTATGCGTATACACATTAAATTCTTAGAAAATATGTAGAAGTTTCTAGAGCTCCGGAAGTTGACCAAGCTCTGTATGAATAATTCAAGAATGTTCCTCTCAAACTTGTATATGAAACACACAGACACACATACACACATCACGCACGCACACACTCACACACACACACACACACACACACACACACACATATATATAAACATATACATATATATATATGTGTGTGTGTGTGTGTGAGTGTGCGCGTGCGTGTATGTGTGTATGTGTGTCTGTGCGTTTCATATACAAGTTGAGAAAAACATTCTTGAATTATTCATATAGAGCTTGGTCAACTTCCGGACCTCTAGAAACTTCTACATATTTCTCTAAGAATTTAATGTACGACCTAGTTTAGTCCTAAACAGACCAGCTTAGTGAAACTCAGCTAATGACAACCGTCTGAAATTTTAGTATAATTTCAAAATCTCATCATTTATAATGATAAAAAAAACAGAGCTCATCTTGTATTCAGCATACGAATCACAGCGCATGAGATGTGCATAAATCATTCGAATGAAAGTAAAGAGCTCCATCAAAAGTCTCATCATCTTCATCTTGGTTGCTCCGAATACAATAATGATGGTCGTACAGTTAGTACAATATTACTTAAGTTTTATTTTTCTTCACTCTCGTTATCTAAAATGAGATCTTTGTTCTTTGATTTACTTTGATGATAGGTGAAGGAATTCCGAGGGCAGAGTGAGAAGGAACGTGATGGAGGGTAATGAAGACGTAGAGGAAATGCATTAAATAATGAAGGTCTTTTGACGAAGCTGAGGTGTTGCGATGCAATGTGTTATAACTGGGGGAAGCTGTTATTACTTATGGCAAGGAGGCCTGGAATCAGCGCCTTTAGCAAATCAGGAATTTCTATTTATGAAATGCACAAATGATACTTTTCCATGAAACGGAAATTGATGGATATTTATTATATATATCCATAATATAGTTCAATCCCTGCTGCCATCAGCATCCTATTATGTTTGATGGGGGGGAAAGCGGTTATATCAAATGCACAAATATAGAATAGTCTTATGTTTATGGATAAAAATAGAATTATGTCATATATATATATATATATATATATATATATATATATATATATATATATTTATATATATATATCAGTTATCTATATAAATTCTAAGGCAACCACAATGGTATGATGTCAATTCGTTGAAATTCATTTTTAGAAGGCAAAGAGATACTAAATTATTATTTTATTATTATTATTATTATTATTATTATTATTATTGTTATTATTATTATTATAATTATTATTATTATTATTATTATTATTATTATTATTATTATTATTATTATTATTATTATTATTATTATTATTATTATTATTATTTTTGATTTATTTTTTTTTCGCTCTATCACAGTCCTCCAATTCGACTGGGTGTATTTATAGTGTGGGGTTCCGGGTTGCATCCTACTCCTTAGGAGTCCATCACTCTCCTTACTATGTGTGCCGTTTCTAGGATCACACTCTTCTGCATGAGTCCTGGAGCTACTTCAGCCTCTAGTTTTTCTAGATTCCTTTTCAGGGATCTTGGGATCGTGCCTAGTGCTCCTATGATTATGGGTACGATTTCCACTGGCATATCCCATATCCTTCTTATTTCTATTTTCAGATCTTGATACTTATCCATTTTTCCCTCTCTTTCTCTTCAACTCTGGTGTCCCATGGTATTGCGACATCAATGAGTGATACTTTCTTCTTGACTTCTGTCAATCAACGTCACGTCTGGTCTATTTGCACGTATCACCTTATCCGTCCTGATACCATAGTCCCAGAGGATCTTTGCGTGATCGTTTTCTATCACTCTCTCAGGTTGGTGCTCGTACCACTTATTACTGCAAGGTAGCTGATGTTTCTTGCACAGGCTCCAGTGGAGGGCTTTTGCCACTGAATCATGCCTCTTTTTGTACTGGTTCTGTGCAAGTGCCGGGCATTCGCTTGCTATGTGGTTTATGGTTTCCTTTTTCGTATTGCACTTCCTACATATGGGAGAGATGATATTTCCGTCTATCGTTCTTTGAACATATCTAGTTCTTAGGGCCTGATCTTGTGCCGCTGTTATCATTCCTTCAGTTTCCTTCTTTAGCTCTCCCCTCTGTAGCCATTGCCAGGTGTCATCGCTGGTTAGTTCTTTAGTCTGTCTCATGTATTGTCCGTGCATTGGTTTATTGTGCCAGTCCTCTGTTCTGTCTGTCATTCTCCTGTCTCTGTATATTTCTGGGTCTTCGTCTACTTTTATTAGTTCTTCTTCCCATGCACTCTTTAGCCACTCGTCTTCACTGGTTTTCAGATATTGCCCCAGTGCTCTGTTTTCGATGTTGACGCAGTCCTCTATACTTAGTAGTCCTCTCCCTCCTTTCTTTCGTGTTATGTATAGTCTGTCCGTATTTGCTCTTGGGTGTAGTGCTTTGTGTATTGTCATATGTTTCCTGGTTTTCTGATCTATGCTGCGGAGTTCTGCCTTCGTCCATTCCACTATTCCTGCGCTGTATCTGATTACTGGCACTGCCCATGTGTTTATGGCTTTTATCATATTTCCGGCGTTGAGTTTTGACTTGAGTATCGCCTTGAGTCTCTGCATATATTCTTTCCTGATCGTGTCCTTCATCTCTTGGTGTTTTATATCCCCTCCTTCCATTATCCCCAGGTATTTGTATCCTGTCTCATCTATGTGTTTGATGTTGCTCCCATCTGGTAGCTTTATCCCTTCAGTTTTCGTTACTTTGCCCTTTTGTATGTTGACTAAGACGCATTTTTCTATTCCAAACTCCATCCTGATGTCCCCAGATACAATCCTTACAGTCTGGATTAGGGTATCTATTTCCTTGATGCTCTTACTATACAGCTTGATGTCCATGAACATCAGATGGTTGATTCTGTTGCCTCTTTTCTTGAGTTGGTACCCGGCATCCATCTTCTGTAGTACCTTTGTCATGGAAATCATGGCTACTACGAAGAGTAGTGGGGACAGTGAGTCGCCCTGGAAGATCCCTCTCCTGATATTAACCTCTGCTAGTCTTATTCCAGAGTTTGTAAGTATTGTATTCCAGTTGCGCATTGTATTTTGGAGGAAGGTGATGGTGTTTTATTATTATTATTATTATTATTATTATTATTATTATTATTATTATTATTACAGAAGATGAAACCCATTCATATGGAACAAGCCCGCAGGGTCAATGACTTGAATTCAAGCTTCCAAAAAATATAGTAGTATAGTGATATTAGGAAGAAGTAAGAGGAGGTAAAGGGAAATACAGAAAGAAGAGACCCTTCTTAGTAAAAAGAGAGAGAGAGGAAAAAATGAACAAATAGATAAAAATGAATTAAAATGCAACGAGAGTAATATTAGGGTAGTAGTTCCAATTACAAGACATCCCCTGAGAGGCTGCTCCACAGTCCAACGGTGTGAGGAATAAAAGAACTCTGGAACTGAGAAGTTCGACAGCGAGGTTCATTGGTGCATATTGGTGCTGCTTTTCAGCGAATCTGGTTGCTCTCTCTCTCGGCAGATAAAGAGGATCAGGGATCGATTGTGAATGTGAAAAATCTCTGTTGAATGAAATACAACTTATGAGAAAATGACAAACAAGAGATCATCCGTCAGTGGTCCAAGTTCTAACGACTACTTTTAGAAAACAAAAACCTACCACCACGAACCGCTCTATCTAAAAGAGATAAATCTCTGGCAAAAGGCAGGATCAGACATCCACACCAGAGAATAGTAAAGGGAGCACAAATATACTGATTTTATGACTGCTATAAATACATGAGGCCTTACGAACAGCATTTGCTGACACTTTCATTAGCTGTAAATAAAACAAAATATTTTCCAACACTATTTATGATAAACATAGGTGTCAACCATTATTTACCGAAATTATGAAATATACTTATTCGATAATGACATTTGTAAAATACGGTAAACAAATCTGCGTTTGTTTCTTAGTTAACTCAGGCACATAGTATATGCATTTTGAACAGAGATTTGAATATTACTCGAGAGAACTTGTCATTTACTTATTTCTAGGCATAACACGGAATATTAATAGAAATAATTTAAATAATTTCATTAAGGCTTCATCATCATCATGATAAATCAATGGAATGTAAAAACCTTACCTCGCTTTTAGGAAGGCGTTCGGATGTATTTAAAAAATTCATGAAATATGTAATGGGTAAATAGTTCCTCAATTAGGTCAAGTATAGCACATAATTTCTCTCGAACAACATCGTCTTCAAAAGTTGAAAGGCAATGTAAATAATTTTCAAAGAATATATTTACTGTGATAAATGTCATTCGTAGACCACAAAAAAGTCAGGTGTATGACAGTTCGGATTCTGGCAGACAAAACCATCCCTGCTTTCTTAAAATGATTTATTACCACTTATTTCCTCCAACCACTGGTCAGTATTAATACATGCCAGCATGTAATGAATATCATCCATGTTTGGATTTGGGAACCCGTTTATCTTTTTGCAATTTCTATTCTTTCCTTGTCATCGTTTAACTCGTCTATCTCCATTTTAATGACATCACGCTGGAAACCATCCCTCTCTTTGGTTTGCCTTTCACTGCAATTCCCAGGTTATTTTTTCATTCGTAATTTAATGTACTTTATGTCTGGGACAAAACGTATCATTTAGGAAATTTTTCAGAATTCTGTAAAATACAAATAAGGGATAAAGAGTTTTCAGTAAAATAATTCTTGATGAAAACCTGTCTTGAGGAAAAAGTTTAAAATCACAACAAACATTGTAAGCTTTATTTAACATGGTGCGCATTGAATTAAGTTTATACAACTTTGGAGAAACACTGAAGCAATTTAATTCGATGCCAGTAAATGTTCTTTTCCTGTAAACAGTTGCTTCAAATGTTTGTCTGACATCTAAAATGATGATTTATTGTCTTGTTCTGTCTCACAAGTAAAAGAAATGTTAGGGTGGCGAGAATTAAAATATTCATAAAACAAATCCACGGTGATAGTTCCTTAAATACAGGGAAAGTGTCATCC
>NC_087209.1:52854630-52859630 GCF_015104395.2 Macrobrachium nipponense
GTGGAATATCTACAATGACAACATTTTTGGGAGCTGGCAATGTCTCAGACGCCCCATGGCATTTGACCTAGCTTTGACGACTTGCAACCTTTATGGAGATACTATGCTCATTAATTAGAGCTGAGGGCACGGCACACAGTTCATGCGCAAAGTGAGGTTCAAGTTTCATCTGCCGACGCTGACCTTATCACTAATAGTCGGATAAAAAGCTTCTCAAGGTGTATTACTGGCTTGACTGTGTTTCCTTTCATCTTTTCCTTTAAAACAGACATTGTCTTGATGGGACTACTGACTGAGTTGTGAAGCATATCAGTCTTTCTCTAAATTTCCCTTCCATCTTTTCTCCGATCATAAATGATTTTGGCCTGGTGCAAAAGGAACCTTAAAATTAGATCAAACAGATATATAGTCATCCTATGTTCTTTTTACAGTATATTTTAGTCACATTCTGTTAAAGTATGCATTATTTCTTAAATCAGATGTAAAACCTGACCTTTTAACGCATGAGATTGACCTGCAATCAAAAATATCAGTAATAGATTATATATACACTAGACGACCCGTGAAGAGATGTTACACGGGATTTTACAACAAAGAAGAACAAAGTTTGGTATTGCAATATGGCATATGGTGGCCATCTTGAATTGTAAATTGCCTGAGTTGCTCAAAGATGCTATTTGGGCAGCCAAGCTAATATTGCTCTATGACTCCATCAGAGACCAACTGAAAACTTTTAACCAACTGGAGTATGATCATTTTATGACATGATTTTGCATTAAGGCTCTATAACAAACATTTACTCTTAATAATACTACTCTGCTTTTGACGCCATTTAAATTAAAATTTTCACTGTAAGTAGAAACCACTCAAAATTTGTATATCAATATTTGGAAAATATACTTTTCTGAAACTCGCCAAAATCACAACTAAGATTACCTACATACTATGATCAAAGTCGTATTCAGCAATTCAGGAAACAGCTGAACTTTAAAATAAAGCAAAGAAGTTGTATAATGTGAGCTCGTGTTAGGGAGGAAATGATTACATTAGGCAGTTTTGCCACTAATCATTATCAAAGACTCAACAACTTCCTACCTTAGTATACATAGTACTTAAAAATGTATATTGGTATATGAAAGTTAAAAAAGAGTTATCTCCTTTTTCTTTATCTCTGCCAAATGCCAAAAAGTTGTCAATTTCTGGATATGCTGACGATTCACATATTTTTATTGAGAATGAAACTGGCTTAAATGTGCTGGAAAATGTGATTCATGATTTTTAAAAAGCGTCAGGTGATCAGTTGAACAAAAGCAAGACCTCAATATTTGGAACTGGGAAATGGGAGCTCCATTTGTTAGAAGTGAAACATGACAAGATACAGGTATTGGGTGTGTTTTTCTCTAATAATGATCAAGAATGCCTGCATTTCAACTAGAATCTTGTGAAGAAAACTTTAATAAACAAAATCAAAGCCGTATATAGCAGACATTTAACACTTGTGCGAAAAACTATAATCATTAAATCGCTTATTAGCTAAAAAATGTGGTACTTGGCACACATTTATCCGATGTCAAAATATTTTTATGCTGAAAGGAAAAAAATGACATATCGTGACATCTGGAGCAATGGTTATCAGCCAAATTCAACAAGAAACGTTATACTTGGCTAAAGATCAAGGAGGGATTGGTTTGATAAATGTATTCTGTAAGTCTCAAGTAATGCTAGTATCCAGCTTTTTAAAAGTATACCTTCATAAGTCATTTTCTTATATATTTACTTAGTACTACATGCATATTTGTATAAATAATATAATTCATAAACCAAGTTTAGGTATGCCTGTGTCGTTTATAGGGAAACCATATTACAGAAATATTGTAAGTTAAAATTTCAGGATCTTGTTCCTCAGTAAAATCTTCCCATATATTTAGTGTTAACGGTGTTGTAACAGTTCTTGAAAAATACCCTTGTTATGACTGGAGTTCAATATGGAATAACATTAATGTTAGATTTATAAACCCTTATGAAAGAAATACAATATATAGGTATTTACATAAAGCTTTGCCTTCTAAGAAAAAGTTTTGTCAATTGGGTATAGTAAATAATAGCTTTTGTGAAGACTGTAAAGAAGAAGAGACAATTCTTCATAGTGCATACTTTTGTAAAAGAAATAATGAAACTGTATTGTGGTTGAAGAATACCCTACGTCATATAGGTTCTATTAGGTTTCCCCAGATGTTAAAGCTATTGTATTTTGATCTTCCGCATATTAAAAAGAAAGAAAAGAATGCTGCAGTTTTGATCATTACTACCTACATCGTTGAATTGTGGGTGAGCAGAGATGTGAGGCTAAATTTCCATAAATTGAGGAAAATTTGATTGGTAAAATAATGGCACAGAGATACATAATTCCTGAAACATCGAAGAAAAAGTGTACAGGTTTATTTTGTAAAAATTTCTTGGATATGAATATGAATGATTTAATGTAATGTATATATTTGCTGTATATATTTGGTGGTTCAATAACTTTTGCTAGTTTTAAGCTATATTCTATAAATATAAATATATGTACATTCATATAACAATGTAAAAGGATTCTTTGTAATAAAATAAAAAAAAAGTGTAGCAGAACCAACCGTCAAGAGAGGAAGGAAGGACGGAAGCAGAAGGAACAAACCAGAAAATGACCGGTAACAGCTCACGTAAGGTAAAGAGTTGTCGAGGAAGACTGCTCAGTGCTCAGTTGAGGAACAGTCTTCCTCGACAATTTTTTACCTTACGTGAGCAGTTGCCTTTTGCCATTTCTGGTTTGTTCCTTCTGACTTCCGTCCTTCCTTTCTCTCTTGATGGTTGGTTCTGCTACAGCTAGTTTTAATTTTGTTATTTATAATGTATCATGTCTTGTATTTGTATTTCAGCGTTTGTAATATTAATATTATTGTTTTCTGCTTTTATAGCTTGAAAATAAAACCTTTATGTTTTGAAACGTCGCAATAATATGTTTTAAGGACCACCTGAGATGTACTTCCTTCTTAAACAGTATATATATATATATATATATATATATATATATATATATATATATATATATATATATATATATATATATATATAATATATATAATGTATGATTATGCAGCAAACGAACTGAGCTGATCAAAATCACGAAGCCATGTAAGTCAAAGAAGATTATGTTTGGCGAATGATAATCCCCATTCCTTTGTTGCCAAATTTTTCTTGATCTAAGGCGTCGTCATTGCAAAATATGACTGAAATGCTGAAAAAAAGTGATGAAAATCACAAAAGGGGTAGTGAAGCCCAGCCACAAGAGACACACATGGAGGTTAGGGGATACAAAGGAAGGGGCAAGGGGTGGTTTGGGCTTTACTCCACAACCTGATAAATTATGATGAAAGCGAAAAGTAGAAGCAGGAGTCTTTTCTTAATCACTCAATCGAGTGTCATTATAATATTCATATTGAATAGGCTTCGGTTTGGACAAACCACCGCTGATAATGTGAAAATTATGCAAGAACGCCTGATTCCAGCACCTTCCAACACTGACCTGGCCCGGGTTTTCGTTGAACATTAGTCTCCGCAACAGCGACAGAAACAGCAACAATCGGAATGAGTTCGCCAGTATTATCCTTGACGACAAAGAAGAACGAAGAAGAAGAAGAAAAAAAAATGTTACCCACCAAGCAGCGTTGCGTTTAAAGATCGCGCCCTTCCAAGTGCATTCATTTGCTATATGTCTATCTCTTCAAGTATGGTTAGCGTTATGCGTATTATAATGACACTCGCTTTCCATACTGATTGAGAAAAGGTTTATACTTCTACTTTACGCTTTCATCGTAATCTATCAGGTTGTGGAGTAAGGCCCTGCCCCTTCCTTTGTATCCCCTGACCTCCGTGTCTGTCTCTTGTGGCTGGGATTTAGCTACGCCTTTTGTGATTTCAACACTTTTTTTTGCCCGCGATCTTAAACAGGACCAGGCAAATCACTGGTGGTGTCAAATAAGAGGTGGACGTATTGCATGTTTAGGATTAATTAATGGTTTAATAAGCTAGATTATTGAATATCAAGATCACGGAGAAATGTAAGAAATACAGGCATAGCAAATAGACAAATTTCATTTCAAGAATAAAGAACATGAGAATGAAAGGCGTGAAATAACTCTATATATATAAATTTAAAAGCCGAATAGCGAGGAAACAACTAAACCGCAGCCTTTCCCATAACCTAATGCTGACGACAAATCACTTGTCATAGCGTGAGAATCGTAATTGACAAAACTGTCGAATGACATTAAGTAATAATTTTCCATAAACAATAGATGAAGAACATTTATTTTGTTTCTATAAAGTGAACTTTATTGTTGGTACCCGATTATTCAACTTGCATTTTCGAAAGGAGAATTATGTAAATATGTATTCACGTTGCCTAATGACACCATTGCTTCACATTTAACGGTATGTTTTACAAAAGAAAAAAAAATTGGAACGAAAATGGGTAACTGTATGTCACCAGTTGAAGTAATATTTATGTGGAATTTTATGAGATCCGAATTACTAATTCAGTTCTTCCTGATGATTTTTATTGGTTTAGATATGTCGATGATTCTTTCGGTAATCTGGGATACAAGTAATGATATTGATGAAACTCTTGACAAGTTGAATAATCTGCTACCAAGAACAAAGTTCACTTTGGAAAAAGAAAACAATGGTTGTATTAATATTCTAGATGTTTTTGATATAAGAGCTGCCAACGATATTAAATTTAATGTACGTGGGATATGTACCAATAAAAATTTGAATATTAGTTCTTTTTCTTACCATACCGATACCATCAAGCAGTCAGCTAAGGATCATTAGCTCAGAATATGAAGAAGAAGAGATAAACAATACTTATGTTTTAGGTAGAGATAAAGGTTTTGATAAAATACATATTGACGAATGTTTCAGGCTGGCCCTAAAAACATTTCATTTTGAGAAAAGAAACA
>NC_087209.1:52862130-52864630 GCF_015104395.2 Macrobrachium nipponense
TTATATTCAGTGTAAACTTGAAAATGTAGAATATACCACGAAAGTAAATGTTCCAATTCCCCAGTTTTTCACTTACCTTTCTACCTTGAATTGAAGGATATTCTCAAGTACGTGTTCCTTCGTGCTACTTTCTACTTCTGTTCCATTTTCTGGCAGATATTCTCTTCAATTTCCAAAGGATACTGGTTAAAGCAAATAGTACTCGGCTGAGAAGAAAAACCCTGTTAAAGTGTCTGCAAGAGCAAGTGATCCCAAAGTCATCATTACCTCGGCGATTACAAGTGGAGGATAGTGAAACTCCTCTAATGAATTGTGTGTGATCTCTCTCAACAAACATATAGAGAAGACAAAGAGACTGGAATGTAATCTTTTCAAGAAATTGTGAAATTACAAATTTAATTTCAAGAACAAGATTCCCCCGGATTGGAGAACAGTGCTACTGGACAAAATTTATAATAACCCTAGATTCAATCTAAACAAATTAGTGCATCACCTGGATAAAAAATGAAAAAGCTTCTCTGAGATAAGTGACTGGAATAACAAATATAAAGCAGAGAACTGAACCAGAATCTTAAATGTGCTTTAGGTTATGGTTCATCGTATGCCATTAGTGATGAAGTTTCGTGCACAAACATCATTTCAAAGATATCTAAACTGGAAATGATAAACATAAATATATCACCTTCAATCAATTAAGCTAAAGGCCTTATTTTCGGATTACTTCAAATGCCTAATAAAATAGTGAATTTCACGAAAAGGCTTATAGATACAATTCAAGAAACGAAGAAAGATAAAAGTTTGAATATTACTAAAGCTGACAAATCCAATTGTTTTGTAGTAATGGATAAAATTAGTTATGTGGAGAGACTCATTAGCTGATGTCATAGAGTTTCAATTCTAAAATAAAAGCTATACTAAAGGACTTCAGTTCAATAAAAGAGAAGGTGACGACCATTGGCACATCTTTACCTAACATGTACGGATTAATCAAGATCCATAAAAGAAATTTCCCAATTCATCCCATTATCAGTTCAACCGGTTCTATTAGCTATAAACTTTCTAAAGATCTAGTTAAATTATCACCTATCTTGAACACTATTTGAAATTCCCATTTACAGTTGATTTCTGTGCTAGACTTTCCCATATTGACTTATCCAGTACTGAGAAATTAACAAGTTTTGATGTCACATCTTTATTTACTAAAGTTCCGATTGATGACTTACTTCAATATTTATCACAGCATTTGTACTTGTATAATCTAGAATTACCAACAAACGTCGTTATTAATTTGGTATCCATTTCCATAAAAGATTGTAAATTCACTTTCAATAGCAATTTTTATGAACAAATATTTGGTATGGCTATGGGTAACCCTCCTTCGCCACTTTTGTCTAATATTTACATGGAATTCTTTAAGTCTAGACTTATTTCAAGAAATTTATTCTCTATGGTGTTTAGGGTTACAAATGTAGCCGACTGTTTTTGTATTGTAAAAGAAAGGGTAAATATTCCTGATTTCTTGCATACAATTAGTAATCTTGTGCCATCCATAAAATTCACAACAGAATATGAAGAAAATAATTGTATACCATTTTTGGAAGGCTTAGTTATTAGTAATAACACCAATTTTTGCTTTAAAGTATATAGGAAGCCCACGAATAATTTGTCATATTTCCATTTTTACTCTAACCATGTTAATTAAACAAATTAAGGTGTCAACATTTTCCAGTATGTATCTTATAACTCTTAGAATTTGTAGTTCTGAATTTTTGAAAGACGATTTTAAAATGATTGATAAAATAGGACATTCGTTATGTTATCCTCCATATTTTTTGGAACTTTGTAAAAATTAAACAAAAAAGACATTACAATCCAACCTGTGTTAACAAAGAACTAAAGAATATTCTCTGTGTATCATTTCATCCTAATTCTATTCCTGCTGTACCCATTTTAAAACTATTGATATCAGCTAAGCATATAAATATAATAGTATTTAATAAACTAATTAAGAATAGCCCATCAAATCCAAACAATATTGTATACAAGATTCGTTGTAAAGAATGTAATAAATTTCATAGCGGGAAAATATCCAAAGATCTAAAGGGGAGATACTCTCAGCACAAATATGCCATATCAACAGACTTAAAGAATAATGGCATTACAGACAGGCCATGCTATTAACTGGGATAATTCCTCGATAATCTGCATCACTGCAAAAGGAATCTGCTGGAATCCATTTTTATTGAAGGCACATCAACAAGGAATTCATATCTCCGTCCTGGATTGTCGTCCCTTGATCCTCTTTTCTTGTCTCTTTTGCTGAAAGAACACACCACCCACATTAACAAACTGTAACCCCGCCCCTGATTTCTATTTTTGTATATAAAGGTCTGTCAACTTCTATTATATTCAGTGTGGATTTAAGTATAATAAGAAACTTGGTGAAGGGCCCGACTGGTTTCAACTTTATTTCCAAGTCATTAACGGTTGAAGCAATTAA
>NC_087209.1:52869630-52877130 GCF_015104395.2 Macrobrachium nipponense
TATATATATATATAGTATATATATATATATATATATATATATATATATATCTACTTCTCTGTTAGTTACCGGTTTTACAGATCAGAATTACAGATGTCTTTGCAAAGTACTCCTTCCAACATTGTCCTCCTATATGGTGTTGCTAACTTAAATAAAGAACTCGCCAGATCGACGAGAGAGGGAGAGAGAGTTTTGCCGAGCGATTCATAATGCTTTTTAAATTTCAGTAGTTTCCATTTTCAGGTAGCGAGCGGCACAACGCAATAAGATTTTTTATTCCTACGGATGATGAAAAGAAGGCGACAAGTCGTGAAAGAAAAAGAGGCAAAATGGAGAAGTTTCAACATGAATTCAGAAGGAGTGGGCGTGTCCACACAGGTGTGATGTCATGCAGTAGATTTCGCTTCGTGAAGCTGCGTGCAGCAGGTTTGCAAGCTGAATGACTCATGCTCAATTCTCTATGCGCTTCTTGCATTTTTTTTCCTCACCACTGGTCTCGTATACCTTATAATTTCCAGTCAGGCTAATAGCCAACTAATCACTGGGAAATGTATGCGACTGCAAACAAACAGGAAATCATGAGTGGAAAATTTCGAAATATTTTCCTGGATTTGATCAGCATTTTACCACCTACCATGTAGGAAATGTCTTTACTGTTTATCATAAATGGCTGTTTTATTGAAGACTGATCAACAGTTTTGAAGCATAATATCCAAATTTTTTTGCTATGAAAACATTTATTAAGAGTCTGATATTGATATAGGATACACACACACACACACACACATATATATATATATATATATATATATATATATATATATATATATATATATATATATATATATATATATATATATATATATATATATATATATATATATATATATATATATATATATTTACATATATATATTCATAGAAGTGTGTGTGTGTGTGTACATCTATTAGATGTTGCAATTGGTGTTGTAATGTTAGAATCTCCTCTGATTTGTTATGTTTATATCAATTACAAAAGCATAAATAGTGTAGGAAAATAACATAAATAGGTCAAATCCTGGCTACTTGCTTTGTGAGTGGTCAATTGGCGGGGAGGTCGGAAACGACATCAGAAGCTGCAGTTGCTTGCAGCTGTCCTGGAAAGCATCGGCGGCTGTTTTTCTTATGTATGTCTGCAAGTTCATCCTTTCAAGCTAAGGCGTTTTTGTAACATTGGTTTTGAATGGTATTATTACAGAAATAAATTCTGAGAGGCATTATCAAAATGATACTTTCAGATTACGGTCACGTTTTAAGAAGTAGGTATACAAGATACATCAAAATATGACTTCGTGCCTTCTTTCCTGTACTGTATCCAGAGTCATTGGGCCTCATTTATCATTGTAATTTTAAGTCTTATAAGACTCCCATCATAAGGCACTCTTTGCTTTTTTCTCTCTTGTTTCGTACTCGCCAGTGAATCGTTCTCAGCTGTAGACTGTTTAAAGATCTGCTTTCAATGGGCTCTTCAATGTGCATCTGCACACACCAGGAACACAACTTCGTTTACTTACAATAACATCATGGTAATCAGAATATTGTCAGAATCCTTTTCATTTAACAAGTTTATTGTTGCTTGACTACCAAACGAATGAATGTTTGTTGCTAACTAGTTGCACCAGTTAACCAGCATTGGCTTTTGACTGCCTCTTCCTTAGACATTCGCCTCTTCATAACAGCGAAAATTCATCTTTTCTGGGACGTTATTGAAAGTAAATGTACTGATTCTGGTTCAACATCTCATGAGTTTCATACCGTTGGTTACAACACTTATTACTATAAAAAATAAATAATACGTAACAAAAGTTTGTAATTATCAGTTCATGAGAAACATTATGACTAAAGGGAGATCTGGCCTAGTTGAGAGCGAAAGAGTTATTTACTTACTTACATTTTGCTTGTAAAGATCCGATTACGCATAAATGGCAGGAAGGGATAAGACCCTGGCGGGAGATGTGTACAGTTTTACGGAAGGCTTAATAGGAGGACAGAGGAAGGAAGCGACAAGAAACTAATAGTTACACGGCATTACTTTGACGGAGGAGCCGCTCTGTTAGAGCTGGTGCGTCGCCATCAAGCTCGATGATTCTGTAGATACTGAAAGGAAATATAGTACCTGCCTCAGATGTTGTCTATGCGCATATCGGATGCACCAGGAGACAACCAACTGAGGGTTCGCATCTGATCTCATCAGAGGGTGTCACACTCTCTAGTCCTGACCGCCGATCCAACATAAGAAATCATGTAAAGATATTTCAAGCGCATATATGCCACAAAAGTTTTAATTAAGGTTTATTCTGTGAGTTTGAAGTCCAAAGATCTATTGGAAAAGGATGTCTTCCGGACATGGTACTATTCTGCTTTTTTTCAAGAAACTGTTTATAAAGTATAAAGTCATTCAGTACGGTAGTGACGTGCAAGCTCGTAATATTTTCCAATAAGGTGATACTTAAAATAGTAGGTTTTGCAAATGACTCTAATATATTTTTTACATCAGTTTACGCGTTGAAATGCCTTGACATTGTAAATAAATTCGAAAATGCAACTGGAGCCTTGTTCAACAAGAGAAAAACCATTATCATGGAATGGGCCTTGACTCATGGTCTGACATGGCCAATTTCATGGATACGGCCAGTAAAAAAAATAAAATAAAATAAAATAAAACGATTTTGGGCATATCTTCTGGTTTTATGATCAGATTCAACAGGTGGTGACTTTTTTGAAAACAGCCTTGATTACATTAAGTAACTTAAGAGATCATAGTTGTTTTAATTTTTTTTTATTTCAGTTGTAATAAAAATAAAGATCATAATTTTGTCGTAGTTCTTATCATTGATTCTCTGTTGACAGTATGAATAGGAAAAGACAGAGTATAAGGATTAACCTTATATATAGCTTAAAGTATAAACGGAATCTTCGGAAGCTGTTAATGGAGAATCATAAGTAAAAAATTAAGAACTTATTTCCTAAGGTTTACATATTACTAAACATTTTGAATCCGAATGATTAAGTATTGTATAGGGTTGCAAATTACAGGAAATGATGATTAAATACAAGGCAAATGTTGTATGATGAACACTTGTAAAATAAAAAAAAGCATTGATTTAAAATAGGTTTTAAGTGAATTATTAACAAGAAGTCGAGGAACATAACTAATTACGACAGTTTCTAACCTAGGATGCAATACTGCCAATAGTAATTAAAATGTGGACATTACGCGGAAATCACGTATGCAGTGGAAATGAACAAGGTCTGGGAAGCAATATCAATGACAACAATTTCAGTTTCAATGCTTATCATCATGTAATCCCATCGGGCATTGTAGCATGAAAGGCAAAAATTTATTTACAAAGTATTAGGTAATATTTCCACTGAACAATTATCGATATTTAAATAAAAATATTTTCTCTGCAATTCTTTATGTCACACATTGAAAATAAAACTGCTTCACTATTATTTTGTCTGGCTTTTACCTTTGTAATGGGTTTTCGTCACTTCTGGTGACAAAGTGTTCGGTACTAAACTTAAAGGAGACGGGTATATAATGTTTTTAATGAACATAATGTTAACAGTTAACAATTACTAGTTTATTACAGTGTGGGGATAGGAAAGTAGTAAACAACAAACTTTTAAATACGCATTTTTATTTTATCGTCCTTCTACTAGTGATTTTTTGGGGACAAATGTAGTTATGCTGGTATATTACCAGGACATTATTTATCTATTAAATGAGATGGGAGTCTGTCCAAAGGCAGCAGACTGTATCCGTAATTTTCAACTAATAAAAGATCTCGGTACCGCACCACCGAGGAGTGCTTTCGTGAAACCAGTAGTTGTTACTATAGGAAAGTCCGTCTTATAGAATTAGCAGCCAGCCTTATATGATATCATAATCACAACAATGAACAGTGTTGCTACTCTTGCAGAGAGAATGAGCTCGAAATCAACCTGGTAGAAATTCACAATAGGTGGGGGATTTTGAATCATTCAAAAGCAGGCATGTCATTAATATTCTCACATCTTTAGAAATCAAGATATCATATCCAAGATCTTTACAGCGACGCAGTCGAACACCTGAATTAGCACAACCAGTTCTACTGAACCAGAGCATCTATAGTGAGACCAGATTCAATCGTCTCATGAAAACAAAGACTGTTTCGGTTTCCTTACGAAAACCTAAATTACACGTTACTTTCCTGCTTTAGATATAATGACTAATCATATGGTAATGCAAAGGAAGCAATTATGACGAAAGTCGAGAGGTCACGCTTCCGGGTCAAACAAATAACTAATAATTGACAATAGTGAACAGATTACACACACACACATACACACACACAGACAAGGACATATATATGTATATAATATTACATAATATGTATATAGTTATCAAAATGGTTAATGGACCCCAGAATTTACGCACGCCCTTTACCATTTGCATTCTCACATACACATCCCACACACGTATACATTCACACACATATATATATGTGTGTATGTATGTATATGTATGTATGAATGCATGTATGTATGTATATAGGCGACCTATCGCTAAAAAATGCGATATTTTATGTTGTTGTAGAGCTGGAGGAAGGAATGAAAGGAGTCGACCCATCGTTTTCGTGTATTTTTGACCTTGAGGATGTGTGACAAATATACGAAAGCGCTTAAAGGTCGACCTCTTCCATTACTTCCTCCAGTTCTACGACTACTATATATATATATATATATATATATATATATATATATATATATATATATATATATATATATATATATATATATATATGAACTTATAGCGTCTCTGTTGGCTGATTGGATAGCGTCACTGACTGTCCTGATTTCGTCCCCAGTCCACTCTTGGACGGTGGTTCGATCCCATGGGGGGACGAAATTATTATCAATAAAAAAATTCCCCTTCGGTACATATATGAAACTATATCATTTGGGAGGTAAAGTGAATTTAGATATTAAAGGACATTTGTAGCTTGAATTGATATATAAATGGATCACGGTTCGATGTGATAATTATTCATAACAAAAGGCTACGCTCGAATTGGCCAACATGGTAGACGGGGTTTCATATCGATTCTAATTACGAAAGCACCCAGATCGAGGGTGATTTGTAAGGTCAGAATCGATATGAACTTATAGCGTCTCTGTTGGCTGATTGGATAGCGTCACTGACTGTCCTGATTTCGTCCCCGTCCACTTGGACGGTGGTTCGATCCCATGGGGGACGAAATTATTATCAATTAAAAAATTCCCCTTCGGTACATATATGAAAATATATCATTTGGGAGGTAAAGTGAATTTAGATATTAAAGGACATTTGTAGCTTGAATTGATATATAAATGGATCACGGTTCGATGTGATAATTATTCATATATATATATATATATATATATATATATATATATATATATATATATTCATATTATATATATACATCATACATACATATATATATATATATATATATATATATATATATATATATATTATACATATTTATATTATATATATATATTCATACATACATACATTATTATATATATATATATATATATATACACACACACACACACACACACACACACATATATATATATATATATATATATATATATATATATATATATATATATATATATATAATCAGTGTTAACAAGACATCTGATCTGACTAACTAAGCATGCTATCAAGTGAAGATGATGTAGATGGTGGTGACCAAGGAAAATTATGTTTCTGATTATTCTCTTGTAATAAGCTTCTGCCGGCGGGTGGCTCATTCAACAGCAGTCGTTAGTCTTACGAAAACTCTGCTATGCATGAGACCCAAAGGGGCACGTCTAGAGGTCTTGAAGTTTAGAGCTATAGCAGCTTGCAGTGCTTTCGGTTCACATCGAAGGAATGCCTTATGAATGCTGATGAGTGAGTACGAAAAACCTGTTTTCCTAAGTCAAAAGTCGACGGTAATGCTAATTTTTATTTTATTTATTAATTTGTTTTTGTGTAAGATTTTTCCTTATGGCCTTTTCTTGACACCTGCTGGTAACACCGCACAATTTGGCAATGTTGGGAGTCATTGGTTCGTTTTACATCATTGAAAAAAATAAGAGGGATAAATCCTCAATTTCTACTTGACATGAGTATTTTCTTCACATCACCTACAGATTTTCGTAACATTTCAGCTACATTGTATTATTCCTCTTGTATATAATCATTCAAATGATAATTATGTTTTCGTTTCCTTACAGCCCTCTCATTCTTATTCAAATTCGTCTCCTGACATACTAATAAATACGTGTCGTTTTTCTCTGGAGGGACATGCCGTGGAGACATTAGTTTTCGATAGGTCTCCCATTCTTGGTGCAAAATACTATTATCCTTTTATCTCCAACAAAAGTTAAACATTCACTTCTACGACCCTGGCTCAATATGCCGTGAAGAATCTTTCCTCCTAACATTTTTTTTTTCTTTTTCACGCCTTTATAGTAACTCTGCACTTTCTCACCTTTCCAGCCACATTTCATTGGATTGCAAACTCCGACAACATGTTAATAGTATAGTCGCATTCAGACTGGTTTGGTTTGGTAAGACACCATTTCTTTGTGTACACATTTTGTATACCTACGCAACACAAACACACGCACATACCTATTCAAACACACATACACACACACATATATATATGAAGTTTATATATATTTAACACTGAATTATTAATATAATAGTGTATTCATTCCTGAACTAGTGAATTGTAATTGAGCCTAATGCACAGGAAACGTCCATAATCTTAGCTACTTTCTACCTTGTGCATCCTCCAGTATTCTGGTTATCGAGATTCTTCATTTCAATTTCTCATCAACTCCAAAAGTTCAGCCTCCCCCAGAAGCTTTCAATTATAGAATCTTTGCACCATCCTGTCATCTTTAATTCTTTCCACATGCCTGGACTATCTCAGAACAATCTTATCCATGTTTTCTCCTATGTTAAGCTTTTGATTAGTTCTGCACACCATGTATCTCACCCCTTGAATACTGTTTACACATACAATTCACTTATTCACTTATTGCCTCTACCCAATATCTTTCCTTTACAATTAACGCCCACGTTTCACTTCTACAAAGAAGAGCTAACTCGATGCTCTGAATATATTCTCCAACTTTCACTGTCATAGACACTCCAATTCTCTTTCAAGTCTTTTGCACAAATCGTGTTGCCTTACTCGTTTCATCCATGCAGTGATTCAACTCTTCCCTCATCCTTACAACATAAACATTTGAAAACTCTTCCACCAGCTTCTGTATTTTCTTTTTGCTATCACTGTCAGTACAGGACCATCTAAAAACAGGAAGCATTCCACACTTAGTTCACTTGTCCGCCAGATTTATACTTATGGACACATAGCACACCTCCGAATTAAAGAAGCTCTTACGGCATTCGGTCACCCTTCC
>NC_087209.1:52882130-52886414 GCF_015104395.2 Macrobrachium nipponense
TATAAACTATTCAATTGGTTTATAAAGTCGACGTTGTTTTTTACATTCGTGTTAGAAATGGTTCCTACCAAAGGTGTAAGAATTTGTACAAGCCATTTAGATAAATTACATGTAACTGAGCCTACTGAACTAATGATTGGTCGGATAGGGTTATTGACTTTGTGTGTCTTGACTAAATCATATAAAGAAAGCTATATAAATAAGGTAGGAAGCAGCATTAAGGTGTAAATTAAAATAAAAGTTCACTGCCAGTTTCGTATAAGTTTCAGTATCATTTAGTAATGCCATTATTTTATTTATACAATCACTTTTACTTATTAATACCACTGCATTAGATTTATCCGTCTTTGTCACTTGCACTGTTTCGTCTTTTTAAGTTTTTTTTTTTTATAAGCCCATAGAAATCATACGGGTACATAAAGGGAAGAAGGCTTTGCCATAGCACCATACACAATGCCTTTACAATATTGATGTTCTCAGGACATAAATAATGACTGAATTTTTCCGAATAACAAAATGATTTTGAAATATCGACATAATGCAAGTTGCCATTAGAAATACCAAAGCTTAATCCATATCCCAAAGCCGCTGACGTAGCGCTATCCACCTGTTTGTCGGATAAACGAACCACGAAGTCCACGCTGGCATGTTTAGTCCAGTCGCTTTCAACAATAAGGTTCTTCAGCTTGAACTGAACCTTCCATTCAAAGACGGTTGCAACACTTTCTCAGTTTCCCGTAGCATCCGATTCGTCCACTCCAAAGGAACAGTCTGATTAAAGCCATACAGTCTGCTTTTAAGGGTACGATACGAAACATCTACTTCCACTTTTGTGATTTCGATGTGTTTTTGAAGTATGACGTTGAAACTCGTCGAAAGGTAGCCATGCTGAAGGAAGAATTCTCCTTAGTAAAATCGAATGGGGCATCACTTACTTACTTATACACTTCCGTAGAAAGTTAAGTCGAAGTTTCATTTTGTGACCTTGATAAGATCATTGGAAAAAGACGTCACAATTAGAACGAGCCTCGGAAAATTCACAGAAAAGCCGTAGAAGTTGCCCGTGGTTTCCATTATGTCTAGAAAATCACAGTAGAAGCACGGGACTTCATTATATGAGTGAATACCACAGGAAAATGATAGGCAGAAATCCGCAAAGAGCCAAATATCGAACCCATTATTCGTACATATGAGAGATTTAGATCTTCTTATCAATTGGAGTCAGGCAAGATCCTTAGTCCCATGTAGCGATACAGTTAAAAGGAATATCATTGAATCTTGTTTCATCAAGTCAAATAATGGAAGTGTTCTAAATTTCAGTCTTGGTTTGTTTAAACCCAGTACCTTAATAGTTAAAAAAGTTGTAGATAAATAAGCAACAAAATTAATATATTCAGTTTTATACACGTTTTTGGACTTTGTATGGCTAAGCTTCCGTTTCTCTTGTGGTTCAACATCTTAAGTTTGTGACCGCGTGATCTCCGATCATCCTTGATTATCTCTTTGATTTTTATCCTTTTGACAATTAACTATCTGGTATTGTTGATCTCTTTGTTTACCTTGTTAGCTTCTTTCTTTCCAACTGTACTTTATTTGTGCTTTGACAATGTCCTAATAAAGAGGAGAGCGCTCGGTACGGGTTTGTGCTTATCATTTTCCTGTGTATATTTATAAGACATATATATAACCTGATATAATATATATATATATATATTATATATATATACATATAGATATTTATATACATATATATAGAGAAATATATACATACATATGTATTTTAATATAATTAAATATTAATAGATCATCATTAAATACACACATATATATAAAGAACGTTTGAACGTCGAAAGATCTCGCTGATACTCCGTTGTTTATTTTCCCTCGTGGCATATACCTTTATTTATGGATTATCACGTTCGTAACTTTCATGATTCAGTTATACATATATATATATATATATATTATATATATATATATATATATATATATATATATATATAGTATATATATATATATGTGTGTGTGTGTGTGTATAATCTTTTAGGTGTATTGCTGGTTGATTATTGTAAAAGCGTTTTAAGAGTAGCAATAAGATTCACTTCATTCTGGGCCTCCGGTTATCGTCTGCGCTGGCAAGTGTGTTGTTTGTATGCATACATCTCACATATTTCATTTTTTTATGCTTTAGTTGTAAAATTTAGGTCGGCGCTAAAAATAATCAGAGGGAAGAACATAATGTTCGTTACCCTTCTCCACTGAAAGGAGGGTAGACACTCGGCTAAGAAGCAGCAGAACAGCAAACAGCAGCTCAACAGCCCCAGGAGAGGTAAACA
Source organism: Macrobrachium nipponense (assembly GCF_015104395.2). Lineage (NCBI taxonomy): Eukaryota > Metazoa > Arthropoda > Malacostraca > Decapoda > Palaemonidae > Macrobrachium > Macrobrachium nipponense. The sequence goes on from NC_087209.1 coordinate 52,884,467, forward strand.
ACAAGCCGGGCAACAGATGTACAGGTGCTCCCCAATAATAACGAGGCAGCAGCACATGACTTACTGAAGAAAGCTGAATGGACCGTGGAAATAGCGAATAATTTTCTGAATTGGGGAGCAGAAACTCGTTCTCCAAGGTCTAGACCTTTTCAGTACGCGATGGAATATACAAAGAAAGTAGTTTTGGTGAAGAAGCACCGCCCAAACAGCTGCTTACAAAATGTTAGATAGGGATTAAAGGTTACAGAGAAGTTCCCAAGGACACAACAATCTCGATGGAGGGAAAATATGGCAGACGCTTATCAGGTAACAAAAAACTTTTACTTTTACTTGGTTGTGTTTGCAAGCACATTTACTATACACTCAGATGCATGCATGACCAGACCTCTCTGGCGGGGCTGTTTGGGTCCTCCCACGTGTGTTTAATCTGCGCATATCTGACAAATTTATAGCAACAACAACAGAGATAAAACCATTTCTCCCTTTACAGATATCAAATATCTTTTATTTTACGCAGAATTCTGAATCAAAAAAACAGAATCAAATTTTCTATCAGCATGGCATTTCATTTTGGTGCTATTGGCAATATTTCACACAACTCCACGTGCTTTTAAATCCACGGATAAGCCGCTTAAAACTGTCTCCAGGGGGCACTTTTGGCGGTCACTGTATATGTTTGGAGGCATTACTCCTTTCTATAAATATGTTGATTTCTTGAAAGCGTAGGTATAGGATAAGTTGGTGAGCAAGGAAATATGAAATATAGGGTAACAAAGTAAGTTTGACGAGTAAGAAACAATGACTGAATATTACTAGAATACGATATGGCAACAAAGTTTGGCCTGACTGAAGTGTAGAGTGACTTTGACACCGACTTACAAGTCACTCCTGGTCATCTCACAGCCATGGATAGACATCAACTTCACAGCCTAGAAAAGGCAATCGTGTTCAAAATTTTCTAGATGAAAAGGCGAATGGAGGGTCTATGTTTTCCCATAAAAAAGCTCTTGTTCGTGCAGCTGTAAGATTTAAAAGAGAGAGAGAGAGAGAGAGAGAGAGAGAGAGAGAGAGCAGGGCGGAATAGGCAGGAGATTAAAGTACCTGGAAATAAAAAGTCCCTACAATCTTATGATATTAGCCTCAGGGTTTGTCTCAAAGACAATCAAAGGTCTGTCGCACACGGGCCAGTTCTTGTTTTTGTAAAATTGGCAACAGGGCTGACCAACACGGTGCTGGCCGGGTAATCTCTAAATGACAACCGATAAACTCTCACTCTCGCTCTCTCCCTCGCTCTCTCTCTTTCTCTCTCTCTCTTTCTCTCTCCCATTCCTGTTAAGAGAGTCGCTTCAGTTATATTAACCAGCATTTTTGACATTTTACATTTTACCACTTCTCGGCCCCCCATTTCTATCGGGGATGGACTGAAGGGCATTGGGAGTGTTTTTATTCGTCCCGGTGATCTCGAAAACTACGGGATTAGACTCTAATATCTGTAGTTTCCAGTTATTTTTAAATGTCACCACCTTCCCACCCTTTTTCACGCCTGAACTTGGACGTAAAGGGCATCGGGAGTGTCACTGTGGATTAGACACTAATATCTGTATTTTTTGCTTATGTTTAGATGTCACCACCTTCCCACCCCTTTTCCCCAACTCCCTTCCTATTGGGCCTGAACTTGGGCTTAAAGGGCTTTGAGAGTGTCGTTATTCATCTCAGCAACCTCGAAAACTATGGCTTAGACACTAATTTCTGACATTTTCGGTTATTTTTATATATCACCCCCTTCTCACCCCCCTCACTATCAGGGCTGAACTTGGACTTAAAGGTCATTGGGAGTGTCACTATTCATTACAGTAACCTCCATTAATATCTGTCGTTTTCTGTAATTTTTATGTCACCCCCTTCCCACCCATCTTCACCCCCTTGAGCTGAACTTGGACTTAAGGGC
>NC_087209.1:52886914-52891914 GCF_015104395.2 Macrobrachium nipponense
AACTTGGACTTAAGGGCATCGGGAGTTTCCCTATTCCTCCCAGTGAGCTCAAAAACAATGAATGTAGACACTGGTATCTTTTGTTTTAATAATTTTTTACATTTCACCCCCTTCCCACACTCCACCCTGTTACCCATTCAATGGTCCGATTGTAATTCTGTTTTCACCTTGACCTTTCCTGGTTTGATATTGACATATTTAAAACCTTATCGAAATCGTTCAAGAAATGAAGATTTGTATAGTGTTATATAAACAAACAATCAGAAATTTCTCATTTATATCTATCTTATTATCTCTATCTATCTATTATCTATCTATCTATCTTTCTATACTATCTATATATATATATATATATTATATATATATATATATATATATATATATATATATTGTGACGAAGTGCCAAGTATTCGGCATCTTGAGCTGGAGACTTTCCTGAAGAGGTGACAGTATACACAGCCATGACTGTTCGTAGGTGGGTGGTGGAAGGGGCACCTGCAATTTCGTCCTCTGGTGTGGGGTGGATAACTGGGGCTCGAGACAAAGCATCAGGAATGTTTAGAGACCTGCCAGCACGTCACACAGCTGAGAACAAATAGGGCAAAATTTTCTCCTTCAGACGCTGGAGGCGAGGATTCTCTATGGCGTCCAGCGAGTAATGATTCAGGATAGGTATGAGGGGCAGGTGATCCGTCATCGGAGTAAAATTCTGTAGGCCGGCGAGATACATTTTGACATTGCCCAAAGCACGGCCAGCATCTTGAGCTCAATAGTGGAATATCATGTCTCTGCGTCTGTAAGGAATCGAGAGCTACACTGAACTAAATGCAGGCATCCACTACCATGGTCCTGCAGAAGAGCATATCCAATACCATTAAGGTGTGAGGCATCTGTCTGGAGGACAACAGGCAGGTTTGGGTCGAAGACAGCGAGAACGGTTGGATGGAGGAGTGCTAACTTCACATATTGAAAAGCCTCATCATGATCAGGGGTCCAAACAAATGTTCTCTCGGGGCTCATCAGAGGGTGTAGAGGCTGGGCTGTACCAGCAATGTCAGGGGTGAACTCTGCCAATTGGTTGACCAGGCCCATGAATGATCTGAGGTCGGTCAGGTTAGTTGGAGTCGGGAAATCCCTGATGGCACTGATTTTTTCTTGATCAGCCGAAATGCCCTCTCCTGAGAGTATGAATCCACAGAACTTGACAGTAGGTGCGGCAACCACAAACTTGTCTTTGTTGAGGGTAATTCCAAACTTGCGGCACCTGGTGAGCATCTCGTGGATACGGTAAAGGTGTGACTGGTAAACCTCGTCATGGAGAAGGATGTCATCGGCAACCTTCATCCAGTTCTTGATTCCTTGAAGGGGCATATCACCTCGCAGACAGAATGCATCTCCAGTTGCTGCAAAGCCCATCGGTCCTCTGCAGTGTTTGAACCGACCATACGGTGTAATAAAGGCAGTCAAATGCTGATCCTCTTCAGCAAGTTCCATTTGCCAGTACCCACAGAGGGCATCAAGCTGTTGTGAAAAACTGAGCCTTCAGGTCCACACTACAAATAGCAGTGAAGGGTGTGGGTGGAGAGTGGGCTGGGTGGGAAACTTGGCTATTCAGTTTGGAGAGGTCGACAGTGATGCGTACTCCTGTGATGTTCTTGGCGACGACGACGAGAGGGTGACACCATTCTGAAGGGTCATCTCCGGTGGGCTTGATTATTCCCTGGGATACCATAGAGTCAAGTTCCTCCTTGACCTTGTCCCTGAAGGCTTGAGAGGTACTGACTTCAAGTCTTCTTTGGAAACCAACACATCTGCAAATTCCCGGAGGAAATATTCCTTGGCAGCCAAAGGCGACCTCGTCTTGTATGGAGCAAGAACTATAGTTCCTGTCACCATCCGCCACCACACATTATCCCGCCTACATGACAGTCATAGGGGCGTGGAAGCTACGAAGCGCCGGGGAAGACAGGCTGTCTTCTGGCCTGGTATCAACTCAGACATTGTCAACACAATTGGAGCTTGTGAGTCATGCCAGGTATTGCAGCCAACCCAGCAGCAGGAACCATTAATGAACGATGACAACCCAATAAGGCCCTTTGAATCTGTTTCAGCATACTTCTTTACCATCACAGGAAAAGCCTTCCTCGTCATACTTGACCGACTCTCAGGATGGCCTGTTGTTGTCCCATGCAAAGGTGATAACACCGCCTCCAATGCAATCAGGATCTTCTGCCGCTACTTCCGGGAAGTTGGTGTGTCCCTCCACCTCAGGACTGATGGAGGACCACAGTTCACCAGCAACGAGTTCTGGGACTTCATGGAGCGATGGGGAGTCTGACATGTGATAACCTCCCCATATTATCCACAATCGAATGGTCATGCCGAGGCTGCCGTTAAGTCAATCAAGCATCTCATCCTGACAACGGCACCCTCTGACAACATTGATTGTGAAGAGTTTGATCGAGGCCTTTTAGAGCTTCGGAATGCTCCCAATTTTGCAGGACGTTTCCCCGCCCAGATCCTGTATGGTTGACCTCTTAGGTCATGCATCCCTGCACACCCAGAGTCCTTTTCAGAGGAGTGGCAGGTCAAGACTGAGGACTGTCACCACCGTGCTGCCACCCATGCTGAGCAGGTTAAGACCCAGTACAATCAGCATGCCCGCCCCCTACCCAGGTTGACTATTGGACAGCATGTACAGATCCAAGACCCGACATCTCGTCGCTGGGACAAGGTCGGGGTAGTCATGAGTTTCGGCAGGTCAAGGGATTATGAAATTCATCTCTCTAGTGGTCGTATCTGGTGGTGAAACCATCGTTTCCTTCACCCAGTGCCACCCACTAGTGTGGAACCATCCCCTCATTCCCTTGTGTCCCCTTGCTTGGACAAGGAAAATCAGTCCTTAGTTGATATTCCCCCAATGTCCCCACGTCATTCTCAAAGGCTTGCAGGAAAGAGTTCGCTCGAGATAGTACTACGAGCGTTAGGGGGGAGGGAGGTGTAGGTAAATGAAAGAAACATTCTCTACAATATATGAACCTTTATGCATATGTAATGTATTCATATTTCGTGTTCATTTATATACCTCCCTATGTATTTAATGTATATCATTCTCATATATCATGTACGATATGTAATGACTGAATCTCGCCCGTCTGGCAGTCATGTTTTGCCAGTACAGCACCGCTCTGTTTCCTTGCCTGCACATTAATTTGCACCTCTGTGATTTTGTGTACTTCATTAGACATTAAGAACCTACTTTTAGTATTTCTGTGTTTCCTTCATCCCCAACCTTAAGTGATAAGGATAACACATCGACCACATACAATACCCATCGAGAATGCAAGCTGTGGTACAGGCAGATGGAGGCCACACAAAATATTAAACACTCAGAGAGAAACTTAAATAAATACCTGTTCTGAATTACTTTTGTTTTTGTCCATATCAATTTTAGCTTACAAATCGTCGTAAATCTGTTCCTCCAAATTCTATAGTTCTAGATGGATGTTCTGTTCTGAGGATAGTCCACTGGCCTTCATATGGACTTGTTCATGACTATATAAAAATGATTGTAGAGTACATTATGTACTCACCTTCAGAATGTCGATACATATTTAATCTTTGATAAATACTATACTAACAGCTTGAAGGAAACTACACAGACATCACAAGCTAGAAATAAATCCACCCGACAACATAAGCTGACCATGGTAACAACACTCCCATCTCAAAGGCTTGTCTCACTGTTACAGAGAAAAGAAGCTTCAGTTAATCAATGAATATTTTTGAAAGATGAATGACCAATTACATAAAAGCAGAAGACTGATGGTAGGTACTGTACCTGAACCAACTCCAGCAGTGATCTGTAACGCATGAGAAAGAGAGTGATCTCCGTACAACACACGAGGAAGCAGATGTGGTCATCATCCAGGATCGGGCTTGTTCTGGTAAACACGGTATATGTGTCATTGCTGATGACAGTGATGTGCTTGTTTTGCTACTTCATTACTACAGAACATAACTAACATGCAGTCTGGTTATGACTGGTTCAAGTTCAGGAAGAAAATGTGCAGACATAAACGCCACGGTTGAGAAGCACAGCAATATCCTAGTCAATGTTTTAACTGCTTTCAGGAGGTGACAGTGTCTTGTTTGTTGGGAATTGGGAAAGAAACAGTTCTAAAGGCCAAGCCTCATTGCACAGCATCCATGTTATGGATTTCCAAATAAATCCGATATAACATCTCTTTGATACATGGTTTGGAGATAATAGATGGCCAATCACAAGGTCAATTCTGCTCCAAATCTAAGGGTACTGCCTCCTACTGAAGAGGCATTTGAACAGCATGTGTATAGATCCCACCTGTAAGATTTAGAGATGTGCCTTTGAAGCTGATCCACTTGTACTTAATACTGTGCATTATGGCTGGCACATAAACACTGACACAAACAAACTGGAACCAACCACCTTGCCAACAGATGTATCACCTGTTCCTCTATCAGTACTAAAAATGATTAGATGTGTATGCGCATCATTACACCGTTGTTCCACTTCATGCTGTGGATGCTCTAGTGCTTGTATTTCATGTTCTATCTTGTGTGCCTGCCACGCAGAGTGGGAATGTAAAAATCCTCGCTCAATTTCTACTTCCAAGGAAAAAAATTATGACGAATATGTGGAAGATGATGATGCTGATACAGGCAGGCAGAGTTGAGGTGGATTCATCCGATAGTGACTAGACATAAAATTGTAGAATTATCCCTTGTATATTCATGGTACCGTATCGTATTTTATTGAATTTGATATATGAACAATTGTATAATATAATGTTATGTATCTTTGACCTATTATGAAATTTTGAGAAATATTTGCTTTATACTTAACAAAGATTTGTGATATTTGATCTCATTAATTATAACATAGTCTGAAAATAATGAAAATATGATCATTTGGATTCCACAATTGTATTCCTTGTCTACATAAACATACATTTTGCTGC
>NC_087209.1:52899414-52903639 GCF_015104395.2 Macrobrachium nipponense
CGAGGAGGTTGTGATAATATACGGAACAGAGGATAATCTGTTCAGGAGCTAAAATTCTGCTATTTAACAATATGAAGGAAGAGAGTGGCGCCTCAGGGATAAAACTATAACTCACAAAAATAGTGACATGGCTCCATGGACGTTCAAAAATAGGTTCCGTGAAGTGACAAGGAATGTCAAGGAAATGCCCTAATACAGGATACAGAAGGTGTATGCTGACTTGCGGAGAGGCTGATGGGGTCGCTGGCACATTTCATGGGGACCTCAAAGTGAACAATGAAAAGGAAGCCCAATAAGGATGCCAGACAAAACCAACTTGTTTGGATGAGCGCCGATTCCTTTATGTATATATATGTGTATTATATACTTACATACAAGTACTATACATACATACATACACACACACACATATAAATATATATATATATATATATATATATATATATATATAATATATATATATATATATTATATATATCTATATATATATATATATATATATATATATATATATATATATATATAAATCCATATATATAGATTTATATATGTATATATAATTATTACATATAATTAATTAATATATAATATAATATATATATATATATATCTGGTGTGTGTGTGTGTGTGTTTGTGTGTGTGTGTGTAGGTTGTGTGTGTGAGTGTGCGCGTGCGTGTATGTGTGTATGTGTCTGTGTGTTTCATATACAAGTTGAGAAGAACATTCTTGAATTATTCATGCAGAGCTTGCTCAACTTCCGGACCTCTAGAAACTTCTACATCTTTTTCTAAGAATTTAATGCACGACCTAGTTAGTCCTAAAGACAGCCAGTGAAATCAGCTCATGACAACCGTCTGAAATTTAGTATAATTTCAAAATCTCATCATTTATAATGATAAAAAAACAGAGCTCATCTTGTATTCAGCATACGAATCACAGCACATGAGATGTGCATAAATCATTCGAAATGAAAGTAAAGAGCTCCATCAAAAGTCTCATCATCTTCATCTTGGTTGCTCCGAATACAAAAATGATGGTCGTACAGTTAGTACAATATTACTTAAGTTTATTTTTCTTCACTCTCGTTATCTAAAATGAAATCTTTGTTCTTGATTACTTTGATGATAGGTGAAGGAATTCCGAGGGCAGAGTGAGAAGGAACGTGATGGAGGGTAATGAAGACGTAGAGGAAATGCATTAAATAATGAAGGTCTTTTGACGGAGCTGAGGTGTTGCGATGCAATTTGTTATGACTGGGGGAAGCTGTTATTACTTATGGCAAGGAGGCCTGGAATCAGCGCCTTTAGCAAATCAGGAATTTCTTTTATTTATGAAATGCACAAATGATACTTTTCCATGAAACGGAAATTGATGGATATTTATTATATATATTCATTATAATATAGTTCAGTCCTGCTTGCCATCAGCATATTATTATGTTTGATGGAAAGCGGTTATATCAAATGCACAAGTATAGAATAGTCTTATATTTATGGATAAAAATACAATTGTCATATATATCATTAGCTATAGATCTAGGATGCATGTTTTGTGCACTGTCTAATAAATTCTAAGGCAACCACAATGGTATGATGTCAAATCGCTGAAATTCATTTTTAGAAGGCAAAGAGATACTGAATTATTATTATTATTATTATTATTTTATTATTATTATTATTATTATTATTATTATTATTATTATTATTATTATTATTAGATATATATATATATTTTTTTTGCTCTATCACAGTCCTCCAATTCGACTGGGTGGTATTTATAGTGTGGGGTTCCGGGTTGCATCCTGCCTCCTTAGGAGTCCATCACTTTTCTTACTATGTGCGCCGTTTCTAGGATCACACTCTTCTGCATGAGTCCTGGAGCTACTTCAGCCTCTAGTTTTTCTAGACTCCTTTTCAGGGATCTTGGAATCGTGCCTAGTGGTCCTATGATTATGGGTACGATTTCCACTGGCATATCCCATATCCTTCTTATTTCTATTTTCAGATCTTGATACTTATCCATATTTTCCCTCTCTTTCTCTTCAACTCTGGTGTCCCATGGTATTGCGACGTCAATGAGTGATACTTTGTCAATTAACGTCACGTCTGGTCTGTTTGCACGTATCACCCTATCCGTTCTGATACCATAGTCCCAGAGGATCTTTGCTTGATCGTTTTCTATCACTCCTTCAGGTTGGTGTTCTGACCACTTATTACTGCAAGGTAGCTGATGTTTCTTGCACAGGCTCCAGTGGAGGACTTTTATTATTATTATTATTATTATTATTATTATTATTATTATTATTATTATTATTATTATTCAGAGGACGAAACCCATTCACATGGAACAAGCGCGCAGGGACACTGACTTGAAATTCAAGCTTCCAAAAAATATAGTAGTATAGTGATATTAGGAAGAAGTAAGAAAAGGTAAAGGGAAATACAGAAAGAAGAGACCCTTCTTAGTAAAAAGAGAGAGAGAGAGGAAAAAATGAAAAAATAGATAAAAATGAATTAAAATGCAACGAGAGTAATATTAGGGTAGTAGTTCCAATTACAAGACTTCCCCTGAGAGGCTGCTCCACAGTCCAACGGTGTGAGGAATAAAAGAACTCTGGAACTGAGAAGTTCGACAACGAGGTACATTGGTGCATATTGGTGCTGCTTTTCAGCGAATCTGGTTGCTCTCTCTCTTGGCAGATAAAGAGGACCAGGGATCAATTGTGAATGTGAAAAATCTTTGTTGAATGAAACCATCCGTCAGTGGTCCAAAATCTAACGACTACTTTTAGAAAACAAAAACCTACCACCACGAACCGCTCTATGTCTCTATGTAAAGAGATAAATCTCTGGCAAAAGGCAGGATCAGACATCCACACCAGAGAACAGTAAAGGGAGCACAAATGATCTAGAACAGGTTGGACTGATTTCATCACTGCTATAAATACATGAGGCCTTACGAACAGCATTTGCTGAAACTTTCATTAGCTGTAAATAAAACAAAATATTTTCCAACACTATTTATGATAAACATAGGTGTCAACCATTATTTACCGAAATTATGAAATATATTTATTCGATAATGACATTTGTAAAATACGGTAAACAAATCTGCGTTTGTTTCTTAGTTAACTCAGGCACATAGTATATGCATTTTGAACAGAGATTTGAATATTACTCGAGAGAACTTGCCATTTACTTATTTCTAGGTATAACACGGAATATTAATAGAAATAATTTAAATAATTTCATAAAGGCTTCATCATCATCATGATAAATCAATGGAATGTAAAAACCTTACCTCGCTTTTAGGAAGGCGTTCGGATGTATTTAAAAAATTCATGAAATATGTAATGGGTAAATAGTTCTTCAATTAGGTCAAGTATAGCACATAATTTCTCTCGAACAACATCGTCTTCAAAAGTTGAAAGGCAATGTAAATAATTTTCAAAAAATATATTTACTGTGATAAATGTCATTCGTAGACCACAAAAAAGTCAGGTGTATGACAGTTCGGATTCTGGCAGACAAAACCATCACTGCTTTCTTAAAATGATTTATTACCACTTATTTCCTCCAACCGCTGGTCAGTATTAATACATGCCAGCATGTAATGAATATCATCCATGTTTGGATTTGGGAACCCGTTTATCTTCTTGCAATTTCTATTCTTTCCTTGTAATCGTTTAACTCGTCTATCTCCATTTTAATGACATCACGCTGGAAACCATCCCTCTCTTTGGTTTGCCTTTCACTGCAATTCCCAGGTTATTTTTTCATTCGTAATTTAATGTACTTTATGTCTTTAATAGCAGTCCTGTACACTGGTCTGGGACAAAACTTATCATTTAGGAAATTTTTCAGAATTCTATAGAATACAAATAAGGGATAAAGAGTTTTCAGTAAAATAATTCTTGATGAAAACCTGTCTTGATGAAAAAGTTTAAAATCACAACAAACATTGTAAGCTTTATTTAACATGGTGCGCATTGAATTAAGTTTATACAACTTTGGAGAAACACTGAAGCAATTTAATTCGATGCCAGTAAATGTTCTTTTCTTGTAGTAAACAGTTGCTTCAAATGTTTGTCTGAACATCTAAAATGATGATTTATTGTCCTGTTCTGTCTCACAAGTAAAAGAAATGTTAGGGTGGCGAGAATTAAAATATTCATAAAACAAATCCACGTGTGATAGTTCCTTAAATACAGGGAAAGTGTCATCC
>NC_087209.1:52904139-52921639 GCF_015104395.2 Macrobrachium nipponense
GGGAAAGTGTCATCCACATACCTACAATAAAACAAAGGTTTGAAAGCACCAGGGCAATCAGACATCCAAATCACTTTCACAATAACCCATGAAGCAATCTGCATATACAGGTCCAAGGGAATTTCCCGCAGCAACTCCATCTATTTGATTATATAATTTACCATCAAAAGTAAAAATACCATCAGCAGTAGCCAATTGTAACAATTTGTATGTCTGTTTTATTAAAGCCAAATGATGATCTATGGTTTTCACAAATGTTATTATTAAGAATAATGTCAGTTTCTTTTAATAGGATATTCATGAAAAAGCGGAACAACATAATTCTTTGACAAATTTGGAAGAATTTGAGATATTAAACACACTAAGAGTTAGAGGGTTTAAAACAGGATCTAAAGTCTTCGAAAGAATATAACTAAAAGTGCCACTAGAGGAAATAATGGGCCTTAAAGGGTTTCCTATTTATTTACCTTAGGCAGACCATACATGTAGCCTGGCTTAGACCATGAAACAAATAAAGAGCTATATGTAACTTCCCTAATCTTATATTTTAGATCTCTCAACACGCTATTTAATTTATCTTCTAACTTTAAAATATGAGTCGCAATAATTATATTTAAGATACTACATTTTGTATTGTCAGAGAGTATTTAATTCATTTTATCTAAATATTCAGGCCTATTCATCAATACACAACCCCTATCTTTAACTCAAGCTTAGTAACAACTATAGCTTAATCCCTTTTAATGTTGTGAAAACATTGATTCTCTTTCTATACAACTGATCGCTTTTCGATTTAAAAATTTTGAAGGTATCGTTTGAAATTGTAGAAATTTTGAGAAAGAGTGGAATAAGGGTTTCACTATCGCATCTATCGTATATATGATATATATATATATATATATATATATATATATATATATATATATATATATATATATATATATATATATATATATATATGTATATATATACATATATAAAGAGAGAGAGTGAGATTTATGATGAATAATAGTCGCTTGTATTACAGTTCACGAAATTTTCTATTTAAATGAATTTGTTTTAATTTTACATAAATATCCATGTTGAAGAAAACTTTGATCCATCAAAGCGGAGGAAGTCAGGTCTCGCGGGTAATGTAAGTGTTTTCTTTGTTTCTCAGCGACGATCATCACCAGGATCCAAATCACGACTCATTTCGAGCAATTGTTTACTATACTCGCGGCAAACGAGTCTGACTTCCTCTTTTAATTTATCGTGGCCTTATGCCAGCCCGGGTTCCTCCTTCTGGACAGCCAATCAACTAGTCTGAGGGTTTCATGGCAACCTTTATTGCCATACGAATCAATTTACACGAAATCGGATTGCACTGTTGTTCAGTGAGTTACCAGCGCGCCATAATGAAACTTTCATATTATAATACTACTACTACTTGATGCAGGAAAACTCCGGCTGGATAAAGTCGAGGCCTTAACCAGTTTGAAGTAGTATATCTATGACTATGGGAGACAGAGAAAACACTCGTACTCCCTTTACTTTTGCGGTTAGTTCTGAATAATGATGAGCTTCGAACATGTCATTAGTTTTCGTAGAAGGAAGAGAGACCATTGGGAGAGATGAAAGCACACAGATAAAAAAAAATTCCTAAAAATAAGAAAGCGAAAGGTGAAATGATGAAGCGTATTTGCTTGCGAATGTGAATGAGTTTGTGTTAACAGCAATTGCGAAAGAGGTGAATGATAAAGATAGCAGAGCTAGATAGAAAAAAATATAAGCAGGGAAATTATTCAATGACTGTCTTTTATACTCAACTATACGAAGCATATGGCGTAAAACAGACATCACTTTCCTGCATTCCGTGCTGCCCAAAAGATGCAACATCACGCTCGGCTCTAAGTAATTAAACGCTCAACCAAGATTAATAAAAAGAAATAATTGATAAATAAAGAGCATGAAACTCAATACGTAAAGAAAAGCGGGGTTAAAATATATTGAAAATTAGTTAGCGATAAGGTTGTTAGAAAATCTGTAAAATCAAGTCGGAAGTTTATCCATTCATAGATACTGGTTTCCACTGCGCTAATTACTGCTCATTTTCCCATAAATTAAGGATTCTAAATTAATAATTTGTTAATATTTCGCAAATTTTCTATCTATCTATCTACCTATCTTGTATACATATGTATATACATAAATAGTAACATACATACACTTCAGCATAACACAATAGCCAACTACATTAACATAGGCCATACATGTTAATGTAATTATATATTTTTATTTAAGTTAATTATACCTTTCATAATTATATATATATATTAGTTAATAATATATTATAATATAATAATATAATGTTAGTATAATATTTAAGCAGTAAACCTACCAAATAGATGTTCCTATTAACATCCAATTCTCTCTACCTCGGAAATAATATACTTTCATGAATGTTAACCAAAGGGGAATTTTTTAGTTGACAATAAATTCGTCGTCGCGTGGGATCGAACCACGGAAGACAAGAAGTCAGGAATGCAGTTAGGAGCCTTAAACCACAAGAACCTATTATCAACTAAAAAAAATTCCCCTTCAGTTAACACATATGGAAATATATTATTTCTGAGGTAGAGCGAATTGGATATTAAAGGACATTTTTTTGCTTTAAACTTGTATATGCATTACGGTGTTGAAATAAAATTAATTTATATATATATATACTTTTACATATATATATAATATATATATACTATATATATATATATATATATATATATATATATATATAATATATATATATATATATATATATATATCATATTTACAAACACACATACATACACATTCACCTTCACTGGTAGGATTTAATCTCATGAACGAGAGATAGAGTGAGGACGTGCAAGAGCACCTTGCTATCAAGACGAATAAGAAGCCTGTATACATGCTGGATATATTAGCGAGGAATCTTTAAAACTCCGTGGTAGAACGTGAACACATAGCCGGGAGGTTTCAGGTAAGACTCTTACACACTACTACGGAGATGATGTCCGTTATGTAGATTAGTATCCTAATGAAATAAGGAAGTTCAGATGGTAAGAAATCAATGTAGCTATTAAAACGCATACACAACTTACACACACACACACACACACACATACACACACACACACACACACACACATATATATATATATATATATATATATATATATGTGTGTGTGTGTGTGTATTATATATATATATATATATATATGTATATAATTATAATTAAAAGGAAGAGGACACATACAGATGTATAGGTTGTCTTCATTCCAACGTTTCGTAATTATCCAATTACATCATCAGGCCTGCTAGAATGGAAAATAAATTCCTAGTCAAAACTAAAATTAAAATTAAGAAATGTAAAAGCTGAAAATTATTCTTATAAAATGTACGAAATATACACATTAAAATGAAAGGAATTGAATTTTGAAAAGGACATATATCAAAATGAAAGATAACTGAACATATAGTACAGAAAATTGAAAGTATTGGTGAACAGAGTTACACAACTCAAGATTAAGGATCGACCTAGAGGAATGATAGCCTTAAATTAAACGTAAACAAAAGAGAAACAATACAAGTCAAGACAAATAGAGAGGTGGGGAGGGCGTATGCGTGTTTAACGAAGGAACAAGTTGTTTAATAAAAAGTGATCCCATAATGACAAGGTTTCGAGAGTTGGAGGTATAGCCTAGAATGCAGGAGTCTTTATTATCGATATATGTTTTACAAATTTTGGAGTATTTTTTTTCCTTTTTTATAATACTGGAGTGTTCCGGGTTTGCAAATCTGCTACCTGTATGGAAGCTTACGCCACGATAACAAAAAGAAATGTATTTCTGAATGAATAACAGTCTGCAGGAGATTGCCAAGCTATAAAAGGGGAAGAAAATTCGTTATATTGCAAAATATAAAATTATGAAATTTTCCTACTTGTTTTCTTACACGTCATAAGATACCAGCGATGTTACCTAAATGTTAAGATTTTCTGGAAGTGTAGTCGGAATTACTATACTAAGAGAGGATACAAGAAGTATTTAAGAAAGATGAGATGGAAGCTAATTCCTAATCAATTGCACTCATTTATTATTTCATGGCATGAATAGTGGAGGTCATCGGAAGGACGGTCGAAACTAAGTGTGGACCCTCGCCGCTGAGGAAGTAGACCACAAAACGTAGTGATTTTGAATTTGGGTAACGACAGAAAATCCTTTCTTGCATTGCTTGAGCTCTTCACGCTAATGATATGATATCATCACTTTTTTCTGTTTGAATGTAATTCATTTGTAAGGCTCATGCGTCCGTATTCCTTCCATAAATTATGAAATCACAGGTTCGGAAACTTGAATATGTGATGAGAGAGAGAGAGAGAGAGAGAGAGAGAGAGAGAGAGAGAGAGAGAGAGAGCCAAATGATACTGGTACACGAAAAGAAAAGGACGTATTAGTCTTTGGTTGTTCACGGAAAAAAAAAAACTGTTTTAGAGAAGAAAAGCATAAGTAACTTCCATCTGCGAAGTGTGTGGTGATGATAGGAGTGAGATGAAAGACAAAAGAAAAAAAAGAAAAAAAAGAGATCGTTTGAAATATGACTTGGAATAACTGAAAAAAAATCAAGGCATATTTCATTGCAGATGTTGATTGCTTTAGTACAATGGTCGATGGAGCGAAAGATGAAATCATTGGCCGTCTCAAAGGGTACACAACACTGACACGTCATCAAATCCTTCGTATGTCGATGCGGTTAAGAAGAAAAGTAATTAACAGAATCTCCAAACTGTTGTCTCTACAGATGGAGAAGGACGTTGCTAAGGCGTTGGGCGCAAAACAAGTGTCAAAGAAGGCTTACAGAGAAAACAGTAGCTATGGAACTTATGAAAAGCTAGAGGAAAATCTCATAATCAACTCGATTGCAAGAGACGAGTATTTCTTGAAACTCGAGAATATTGATAGCAATATTTCGTGTACCATTGGCAAGTCAGCTGTAAGAGGATCATGGTAAGATAGAATTAGAGCAGGAGGCATATCAAATAAGTGACAGATGTCATGTCTTTGACTGTTTCCATTGTGAAAGGTATGGTGGTTACACAGGAAAATTGTTCCGCTAAGGAGAGAAAGGATGATCCATGCTGTGGCAGATTTGGAACGAATCATAGAGTTAAGTATTGTAATGATAAAAAATGCTCAAACTGCATGAGATTTCATAAATCTGAAGTGAATCATACGATGAGTAACTTATAAAACATTAGAAGAAGAGAATAATAGGATCAGAAAGAAAACTGGCCATGAATTCTCATTCTGTGTGATGACGTTTAAATTTGGCATCATGACTGTTCAGTTTGGGGGAAATCAGGCATTAAAAATTAGAGGTTTCGACGATTCACAATTTTACCAGACATTCTGCAATGTAGAAAATCCAGAAGAGAAGTTGATCCCTGGGCGACATCAAGAAACAGAAATGAAATAGTTGGAAACAAATGAAGGCGAGATTGACGGTCTGATTAGGAGAAAAATAAATAGTGATTCTCGGAGGTTGATTGAAGTCCATATTTAAGAAAGCACCGGAAACGATTCTGTTCAATGATGCTGCACTAATGAAAACATGAATCATGATAATTACTAATATGAGTGTTTTCTATCGAGATGAGGCACTACAAAGCGTCGTCTTCCTTGCATGAGTGAGCTGAGATTACCGTAAACATTCAAACAGGTAAAGATGATCGGTCTCCGTTACGGGTTGCGCGACCAAGGCAGGCATTTGCTGCATGAAGGTATTCTTTCCTAAATAAGACCTTCATTTTTTCTTTCTGCTATTAATGAATTACCTCAAGTGGTGATTACGTCATTTCCGCAGATTCTCAAATGATAACCGGCGAAGGATGCTGATTATAATAATTTGCAGTGAATTCAAATGCTGCATGACAAGGTAAGTGGACAGATGATGAAAGAAGCAGGCACAATTTGCTATTAAAAAAACTGGCCAGAAGACCATGAAATTCCGTTAATTAATCTTACTAGAAAATCTAATCTTTTTCAGTTCATGAGTTCAAGAACGTAACCTAAAATATGTTGAGTTCTCAACGTATACTTTCCTTCCTCAGTTTTTCATAAACTTCGTAAGCAATTGTTTATGCTCCAACGAGAGAAGTGAAGCTACTTAGTTTCGAATGAAGTGTGACAGCAGTTTCGATGAATACATCTCAGTTTCATCAGCGAGCCTTCAGTTCAGAATTAATAACAGCTGACCTTCTTCTTTCGAGTTTGAAGTGGAAAAGTGGGCTAATTTCAAGCACGATTTCTGATTAAACAGCGATGGTATACCTACTGATGGATATCTCGAAACCATTTTCACAGTAAAAGAGAGAGAGAGAGAGAGAGAGAGAGCGTTCGTTTTAAATGAGGCGAATTTGTCTTATGTTTTATAAAAATAACCAATTTTATGCATGTCGTAATCGCGTGTGACAATGCCGAACTGAATTTACCGCTCTAAAAATTTGTATTGAATTACGTACCCTTTTGGGTTTAGAATATTCCTGTAGATGGAAAGTCATCAAAAGAGAAAAAGCTGATCTGTTGAAATATTCAATATTATATAGTATATATATGTACTCTCTCTCTCTCTCTCTCTCTCTCTCTCTCTCTCTCTCTATATATATATATATATATATATATATATATATATATATATATATATATATATATATATATATATATATATATATATTATCCAATGAGATATTGTCAAGGTACAAATGAGATATAGTTGAAAAGAAAGTTACATGGTAAAAAAAAACCAAGAATACCAGATGGTTAATTGTCAAAAAGGAAAAAATCAGAGATAATCCAAGATCATCGGAGATCACACGGTCACTGACTAAAACAGACTTAACCATAAGAGAAACAGAAGCTTAACCATACAAAATCCAGAAAGTTTTATACATCTGAATGTATCAGTTTTGTTGCTTATGTTTATCTACGACTTTTTTTAATTATCAAAGCATCGATTTTAAACAAACCAAGAATTAAATTTAGAACCCTTCCATTATTTGATTTGATGAAACAATATTCAATGATATTCCTTTTAACTGCGTCGCTACACGGCATTAAGGATCTTGCCTGACTCCAGTTAATGGGATGATCTAAATCTCTCATATGTACGAATAATGCATTTGATATTGGACTAGTTCTCACTGAATATAAATAAATTGAATAGATTAAATTTGAATTTTGATTTGAATATGGATAGTTTAGATGTTGTCTCTTTATTTACAAAAGTGCCTGCAGATGATTTACTTGAATTTTTGGAGGAAGACTTAGAAAGTTATATGCATCAAAGATAGTAAGTTTAGTTTTAATGACGAATTTTTTGTATAAACGTTTGGCTATGGGTAATCCCTTATCTCCTGTCCTCAGCAATATTTACATGGGATTTTTCCGAGACAAAACTCTTACCAAGAATTTTTCCCCCAAAAGTAATATGGTTTAGGTATGTGGATGATATTTTCTGTATTTAGCCAGTTCACGAATATCTCCAGGAATTTCTGATTAAGCTCAAAATTTAGTCCTTTCTATAAAATTCACTGATGAGGAAGAAAAAAGTTGTAATTTGAATTTTCTTGATGTAACAGTCCATAGAAATGGCAAAACTTTTAAATTTTCAGTCTTTCGAAAATCAACTAACATTGCCTCTTTTGTTCATTATTTATTATTCCAATCACCATCAAAATATTAAATTCTCTGTTTTTTCTGCGATATTCTTAAGAGTTCTGCGTGTTTGAAGCCAGCAGTTTCTTGATGCTGAGATTGAAATTATTAATGATATTGCCTTAAAACTTAAATACCCAAGGACTTTTGTAGATGTATCATGAAAAAGAACTAGAAAAACATTTTATCTAATTAATGACAAACTTGATTTTAGTAAACTTAAAATTCTCAAATTATCGCACGATTAAAGGTTTTTAGAAATTCCCAGAATTTTCTAGCTTCTCAACATAAATGTTGTTTTTAGTACTCCTAAAGATGTTTCTGGCTGCATATATGAAATTACTGGTAAAAAGTTGTGATGAAATATAATACGGGCAAATTGGATAATCACTTTCACAGCGAATCAAATATTCAGTGAGAACTGGTTAAATATCGAAAGCATTATTCGTACATATGAGAGATTTAGATCATCCTATCAACTGGAGTCAGGCAAGATCCTTGATGCCGTGTAACAACATAGTTAAAAGGAATAGCACTGAATCTTGTTTCATCAAATCAAATAATGGAAGTGTTCTAAATTTACATCTCGTTTTGTTTAAGCTCGATGCCTTCACAATGAACAAAGTTGTAGATAAATATAAGAAACGAAATTAATAATATTCAGTTGTATAAATGTTTTTTGACTTTGTATGGCTAAGCTTCCATTTCTCTTATGGTTAAGTCTGTTTTAGTTTGTTACCGTGTGATCTCCGATTATCCTGGATTAACTCTTTGATTTATACCTTTTTGACAATTAACCATCTAGCATTCTTGGTCGTTTTGTTTACCTTGAAAGTTTCTTTTCAACTGTATCTCATTTGTGCCTCGACAATGACTCATCAAAGGACGACAGCGCTCGTTACGAATTTCTGCCTGTTATTTTCACGTGGTATTCGCTTATACACACACACACACACACACACACACACACATATATATATATATATATATATATATATATATATAATATATATATATATATATGTGTGTGTGTGTGTGTGTGTGTGTGTGTGTGTGTGTACGCACCTTTGTGTGTATGTGTCCATGCAAAAGACTGATAACTCAAATGAAAGGACGATGCTAGTTTTTCGAAATGTGTCCCAAACTTTAATTTAGTACCAACTGACGTGTTTAATGCTGTTCAGCTGCTCTATTGTCCGATATGTTTACATTGAATTGCCGTTCACTGTGCAGGTGCGAAACTTATTCTTCAAGATTTAATTAGTGTCCCTAGTTCTCCAGTATATAACTATTGTTCATTTTTTATTTTTTTCTTTCTTCTCCAGACATCAGACATTTTTCTCCCTTTCGAAAGCTGTTCGCCATGAGGAGTACTCGGTATTTACCACGGAAAGATAATTGGTGTGTTAATCAAATCGAAGACTTCCCCTTCTGTCATCGGTCGTTACTGGCCTCCGTTTCTATTCCTGCTAACCTTGAGACATCTTTCTTTTTCTCTCTCTTCGCCTCACTCTTTCGTAACGTTTCATCCCTCATGTCGTCATCCTCATTCTTTTTTGCACTTAGACCAAGTTACACCAACCTCAGAAATGTCCAGACTTGCATTGCGCTGGCGTCTCACCTCAGTCCAGCTCCTCCCTTTCTCCTTAACCTCCAAAGCTCGCCTCCCAAGGATTCACGTCCAATTAATCCCTCTCCCAATCTATTGCACATTCTCTCTTTACTTCTTTCTTCATGCCAATTCTTTCTCGCGCTTCCCTCACCTGTTGAGATGTTCATTAACCACTACTCCCCCTCCATTAGCCAAGCTTCTCTGAACACAGAATGCATTTGTTAATGTCTGATGTGCGTATGTGCTTGATTTTTAAACTGGCAAATCATAACTGGCGAGTCACATAAGATGCCTGATTAGAAAGAGGAGAGAATCCTTAAGCGTGAATTTAGTTGCTTAGAGAAAGAATGACCTATAACTGGGGAGTGTTTGGAGCGAATGATATCGAACCCTTTTTTAGTTGCTTAGGGAAAGAATGACCTATAACTGAGGAGTGTTTAGAGCGAATGATATCGAACCTTTTCACCCTAAATAATCCTATTTTATTTGCCCTTTTTAACTTATGACTAGGAAATTATGAATAGAATGCTAGTGGGGTTCGAACCGCTGCCCAATTTACAAAAAAAAAAAAAAAAAAAAAAAGTCCATCAACTTTCGGCCACTGACAGGCAGAAGTTGAGGTCGACTCGTATGGCTGTCGAATTCAGACATTCTATATCAACCCTCCTCAACCATGATATGTTTTCCGCACGTGGCTAATTAAGGATTTTTATCAAAATGCAGATAATAAGCCACGATATCGTTTGATTTCCATACCGTTATACGACGGAAATAACTTATATATCCAATGGGAATTATAAAGGGTGTTTGGCCACAACGACGCTCAATGATTTCCGATCACTGAACCATCAAGAGAAATTTGAATTGATATCGACCATGCTGTACATTCAAATCCTCTTGGGTGTAAGTCATAGTTAGTTTAGTTAGATGTTAAACTATATTTCTGGTCCAATATTTACGAATATAAAAAATATCACGGTGTCTGTGACAAAAATTCATAATTAGCCACCTGTTACAAACCAACTATCATGATGGAGGTGGTTGATATTGACTCTGCATACAAACCCTGAATTCGACAGGAACACGTAGAGCAGAATCTCTCTCTCTCTCTCTCTCTCTCTCTGTCTGTCTGTCTCTCTCTCTCTCTCTCTCTTTATAATATATATATATATATATATACATCTATGTATATATATATATATATATATAATAGATATATATATATATATATATTTATATAGTGATATATATATATGTATATGTATCTATTTACATATAATTATATATGTACAGCGCACTATGTATATATGTATATATGTATACATATATATATACATATATATATATATATATATACATATATATACATATATATGTATATATGTGTGTGCGCGTGTGTATATGGGTAGCAGAGGATAATGGATGCTGAATGTGATTCAGTGGGCAAGCAGAATTATATGTCACGAAATTTTCAGGCTGGCAAAAGTTTGAGAATGTTGAAGCGTCTAAGCAAAAGTGATTTTGAGAGCAAACAGAACCATGAGACTGTGCAGAAGCCTACCAGCAAGATGCCGCATGGAAAGAAAGGGAGAGAGGTCGAATAAAGTGTATGTAGAATTAATGAATGATGCGAATGAGAAAGGACAAAACATAACAGTCTAGATGAATTGTGGATGGCGAGGAATAACGGATGAAAGGTTGAAAATGAAAAGATTTGAAGAAAACATCTGAAAACGCGTGTTTTTAAGTCGTTTCGTAATGTAGAGAGAGTGGAGGAGTATAGGTTAGAGAAGTGTATATGTTTCGGGTTTTGGGAGGAAAGAGGAAGAGGAAAAGGCGAAATCACTGGATAGATAGTGTAAAAATTACGATTTAGAGCAGAAAGACTTAAAATCCAGAAGGACCAGAGAACATGCGATATAGAGGTGGGTGATGCAGTCCATGAAAGATTAGATTGGGGCTCTGATGAAAAGTTTGCTGTGTTGTCATATGAAGCTGTGATCTTTTTGGAAGTTTTCTCCTTAGGGTGTCATCCTTCTTTAAACGGTTAACTTTGGACGAAACTATTCTTAAATCGGAAGGAGGTTGGATGGCGTATTCTGTATGGAAATATTTACCAAATAATTTGGATATTTATGTATTTAAACAAAGGTAATTTGAGTAAGTATTGAATCACGGAAGGTCATCTAAACGTTTTTTGGTACAAGAAATGAAATATATTTGAGAGAGTTGTGATATCTACTCAAGGCCCATAAATATTGTTAGCTTTAGCAAATAAATTAAGATTGTCACATTATCATTATATTATTGGAATAAATTGATGACAGAGGAGCATAGTTCAGTCTCGATGTCAGATGCAAAACAATGGGATTCTTGAGACCAACACTTGTCATAACTACCAAAGTAGCCTTTGATAGGTGTTTGATATTAAACAATGTAGTACAGCTCAACAACACTGCCTAAACTGCTTTATTTTTCAAATATTTTGTAGAAGCGACTAGTGGGCAATTTCATGTCTTGTCTGCCCAGGCAAGGGAGAAAAATAAGAGAAAATACCTTAAGAAAAGAAATAGAAATTTGTAGTGTGCACCTTTGAGAAGGCAATGGATACATCTCCTGAAAGGTGAAAATTAAGGGGCCAATAAAGCTGAATTCAGGATAGGAAACAAACACATGGATTGGTGGCCCCAGATCACATTAATGAGGTTGTGGGGGATATTCAAGCAAATCCCTACACAGTTCAAAGCTTTATTTTAGCTCAAGGGATTTGCGCGAGTGGTCGTCTTTGTCTTCTTCGTATTGTAAAATTGATGGTTTAGAAATATGTTTTACTGAGATGACATCATTTCCCCATACAAGTGTACACATAAAGAATCATGGGACGTGAGTCATTTCTCACACCCAAATCAACGAAGAGG
Organism: Macrobrachium nipponense; assembly: GCF_015104395.2. NCBI lineage: Eukaryota > Metazoa > Arthropoda > Malacostraca > Decapoda > Palaemonidae > Macrobrachium > Macrobrachium nipponense. The sequence continues at coordinate 52,916,403 of NC_087209.1, forward strand.
AAGATTAAATAGCGGTCGTATATAGCTGGGGTGAATGGACTGTGTTAAACGAATGTTAAAAGACATTTATGTCTGTCGGGCTATAACAAATCAGTCGCTTTTCGAGGAGACGTTTTTGTGACTTCTGGCAGTAAATCATAAGTGATATTAAGCAAGAACACGCGATACGTTACACCAGCATCTTCTGCAACGCCAGTGAAGATTATTTTGAAACCATTTAGATGTCCGAAACGGCAGCCCTTGCTCAAAGGAAAAAAAAAAGTCACTCGACGCGACCGAGTTCTGTCATGAGTGTCATTTCTTCAAAGCAGCAAGGGCCGGATCTACTTTCCTAACACGCATCACAGGACGCTATAAGAAGAGGAGGATTCTTGCTTGGCTATGTCGAGGTATAATTTACAAGATGTGTCATGAGTGGTTTAATTATCTATCAACAACTACAGAGTTAACAATTAAAGTTGACAAATTGAAGGGATTTGCATTTGAAGGCCGTATAAACCAGTTAGCGACTGGTTAATTCATTTGTATATTTACCTAGCGCCTGGAATGGTAACAGGAGTAAAGAAAAGTATTACGTTAACAAACTTCGCAAAAAAAAAAAAAAAAAAAAAAAAACCCGACTCAGAGATGGACGACTGGAGGAAATCCGGAGATGACTCGGCGCCAGGGCCAGAGCAGGGCTGAATCACTGTCATTGTGGCTCCTCCCATGACGAGGCAGATTTGTTCAAGTGAGCAAAGGTGCCACTGACCTAAAGAATACTCGAGCAGTATATGAAGAATTTTCAATGTCATTCTAAACGATTCGCCGCGAGGACCACGATTCCCGTTGAGGGTGAAGATTCACGAATCATGAAAACTAATGTGACTGTTGTGTGGCGGTTAGCCTCGGAGCAAAAGACGCTTCAAATGAGTGCAGGAGACTCGGGATTCAAAATTCACATACAAAGGACCGGTTGAAAAAATGATACGTATCTTATGTCTCAGCCTTTTGTGTAAGAGACGACAAATGAAAGGAACAGTCCCTTTTCTTATTCATGTCAAATTTCCTCCCCTTTAACATTAAGAATGTCTATAATGACCTGTGGCTTTCATTATCGTGGATGAATATGGAAAACGCAACCTGTCAAAGGTCGCTTGGAGAGGCAGGTCAACGTCATCTTCAGTTTCTGTGAAGTTCTTCTACATCCTTTCCGTCTTCTTTCACTCTCTTTATTAACAAGATATGGGGCGATTTATGTAGTGATGGTAAGAAAAGAAAGATAATTTTTTCAGCTGAAATGAAGAGTAATGAAACCAGGAAGTTTCTATTTTCAGTGATTATTCCTCTTTGCTTAGACGTCGTTCAACCTTCACATTGGAAGTAGAATTACTGTTTGAAAGCCCACTTGATTCAGAATATGAAGTTTCCATGGGGAAAGGTTGACTGTATTTGAACGGGGAATTGAAAATAAATTCTAATAAAGCCATTGTTATTTTTACCTAATAATTATATCCACAAATACATCTGTGAATAATTCATGTGAAAGTCCTAAAGATTTTATGCATAAATGCACACACACAACTGTCTTTTGATTAGAAGTTCCAAGCCCCATGTCCTTAATAACCCTCGTGAGACTAACGCAGTCATATAACTGTCAGGATCTTAATAATCGTCTTAGGCCAACAAAGACGCGATAGATTCTCATTAATTTTGTTTCAGGATTCGAACCTGGAGCCTTCGCCTAGTAGGCGAGGATTCTCCAAATGTTTTTATACGCATGTATCTAGTTATGAATCATTCACCAAGAGGGTCAAACAGGTTTTCTGGACATTGCCATGCAGAGGAAGATGGTTTTTTCGGAAGCTTGGCTATTTTTTCAGGCTAGTGTCATGAAGCTTATGCAAGATATTGTTGAATTTATATTTTCAATCGCCTCTCAGTACCCTCATTGTTACCCTACAACAATAGTTTCTATCTCAAAGAATGAGATACAAGGTATTAGAAAGCGAAATCATGTAGAACACAATATAACATAATTATGAGTACAAAAGCAAATATAAAAAATAAGTTCTGGAAAAAAGAATAATAGAAAATACTTAAATTTTCAAAGTCATAATTCAATTTATAAATTATATATGTATAGTGAGAACTTCATGAAGAAATAAATTTAAAACATCTTATACGATTGCAAGGCATAAAACACGTACGCACGCAAGATAAAACAAGCAAACAAACAAAGGCTATACTTACTGTGAACGTGTAAGGTAAACCTTCCCTTGGCTTCTGTTACCTGTTCGTAGTCGCTTCTTTCCTCACTTGGCCAAACACTTTCGTCAACACACGGGTATTCTAACACAACCTGCTCTTCTACTGATCACAGCAAATCACTTTCTGGACCTCACACGCTCCACACCCTTATTCAGTTCTATCGTGAGTTCTCTAGCGTCATGTATGCCTCTGACAGCATTCCCTTTTACTCTTAAGATTCACACATATAAGACTGGATCTATTTACTCGCTCTTTTGACTCAATTCTCACCACTGTTTAGTTGAAATTCTACTGAAATACCTTATTTTTGGCACCAAAATCACCATGTGTTTGCGGTGAACTATATTATATTATGCTCGATAGTATCTTACAATCGTCATCGTCTTTTTATCCTTCATGTAATGTCATCTTAAGCCAATAAGGCCGTATTTTACTTGTGTTATCTTCAATGTATGATCATCAAGGAGGCATGGGTTTTCCAGCTCTTCTAGTGGCCACAGGAGCCCAGCAAAGATGACACTGAACCATATCATTGCTCTAGGGGCTGTGGGCAGGACGTGTCCAGCCCATCTTCATTTCCCTTGATCTTTATCTGACGTCTTTCCATTCTTCAAGGTATCGCTCTCCTTCCATTGTCAAATATGTCAAATACAGCTAACAAAAAGTCAAATTAACTTCTTCCAGTTTTGATATATATATATATATATATATATATATATATATATATATATATATATATATATATATATATATGTATGTATATATATATATATTATATATATATATATATACATACATATATATATACATATATATATATATATATATATATATATATATATATATATATATATATATATATAATCTTGATTAAGATCGAAGCCGGGATGCTCAGACACCACAGAAATATAAATCACTACTGTCAAGAAATGGCACCAACGAAAGATTCAGAGCGCATCTTAAAAATCTGACTCGAAGATATCACAGGTAAAGACCTTTTATAGTATTTGTTCCGGGAATAATTATGAAGCATCATAAACTACTTATAGAAACTACATGACCTAACATTGAGTGAAGAATTATTTATGGTTAGCTGCGTTAATGTTCGAAAGATCTCGAAAATAAAGATTACTTAGGGAAAAGTCAAAACACACAATTAAAAAGAATGTTCTTCTATGCATATTCTTTGTTTCATAATTCATGAATTATTGGTATTTTGCATGCATCAACATGCATAGAGTGCAGAATCATCTATGCATTTGAACTACTGAAGCATTAGATTCTCATATCTTATTTTTGCAAGAGACTCACGTTACTGTGAAGGATTAAGTCATCGGTTTCCATCTAATTCTTGTCATGGAAACAGGCTCCAAAAAGGTCTCAAGACCATCAACCGATCATCGGACTCCCACCAAGTATCAATCACTGTTACCTAACAGCGCTGGTCATGACAGCGTTTAGTGAAGGAAGTGATGCTCATAGAGAGATGACAGAAGCAGTTTTTTTTTTTTTTTTTTTTTTTTTTTTTTTTTTTGTTTTTTTTTTTTTTTTTTTTTTTTTTTTTTTTTTTTAGATTCATTTTCCCGATCGAACAAGTAAAAAATGCGCCGAAGTTTCTTGGGTGCAATCGAGTTTTCGGTACCGTGTAGAATGCTGTATGGAACTCTCAGCCGCGGCCCATGAAACTTTCAGCCACGGCCCAGTTATTGGTTTGTGTTGTTGGCACCTATGGCGATACCAAACGCACGATCATGGCTAACTTTAACCTAAAATAAAATAGAAACTACTCAGGCTAGAGGGCTGCAATTTGGAATGCTTGATGATTGGAGGGTGGATGATCAACATACCAGTTGCAGCCCTCTAGCCTCCGTAGTTTTTAAGATCTGAGGGAGGACGCACAGACAAAAAGCAATCTCAATAGTTTTCTTTTATAGAAAACTAGCAACCTGACCTCGAAAACTGAGACGCTTTTAGGTTTAAACAGTTTGGTTTACAGTTTTATTGTCACTGGAAGATGAACTCCTATTTTCTCACTCTGAATTTTATGGTTCAATGATAACTTACATCTGTAAACACACACACACACACACACTTACACACACACACATATATATATATATATATATATATATATATATATATATATATATATATATATATGTGTGTGTGTGTGTGTGTGTGTGGGTGTTGTGTAATCACACACACACACACACACACACACCACATTATATATATAATACTATACTATATATATATAGATATATATAATATATATATGTATATACACGAGTCATATCACATTACCGTGATTCAATACATACGTCGAGCTACAAATTTCCGTTAATATCTAATTCTCTCTACCTCGGAATTAATATATTTTCATATATGTTAACCGAAGGGGATTTATTTTTTTGTCGATAAGAGATTTGTGGACTAAATATTCCCCTTGGGTTAACATACATGGAAATATATTAATTCCTAGGTAGAGCGAATTAGATATTAAAGGACATTTGTAGCTAGATATATATATATATATATATATATATATATATTTATATATATATATATATATATATATATATATATATATATATATATATATATATATATATATATATATATATATATATAAACACAGCCAGGAAATAATAAATAGTGCACGAGCATACAGGCGGTTGGAAAGCACGTATGGGTACCTGAAGGATGCTATGTAAACAGGTAAAACCCTAATTCTCCATTTAATTTATAGCTTGCCTATGGAATTCGTTTGAGAAGCAAAATATTAAACAAAATCATGCCATGCAATGTGCAATGTTCGGATAGTTTGATGACATGTGTGTCTGGCAAAGTAACAAAAATGTAAATAGGCTCGTCGTTAACTTAGATGGATTGGTACAATCAAAGCAATTCACTTTGGAAATGTAAAAAGATGGTTGACTATCCTTTTTGTAGTTCTTAATACCTAGAACTAGTTATGGGGTTAAATA
>NC_087209.1:52924139-52929139 GCF_015104395.2 Macrobrachium nipponense
TTGTTTTTTTGTTTACCATTGCTTAGTACCTTCTGCATCAGACGAGTCAACTTAGTGGGTCAATGTACAGTATGTTTATTGTGACCAGGGATATGAGAGAGAAACGACCTTGTGTGTGTGGGCATAAACACACACACACACACACACACACACACACATATATATATATAATATATATATATATATATATATATATATATATATACATATATATAATGTTAATGGACTAAATCTATTCTTACGGACGCAAACTGAACTGTATTGTGTCAATACGTAACTTTCAGTTTAACTTACTTTAATAAATGAATGGAGGAGTTCAGTTACGATCGCTCAAAAAAAATAAAATGACCTTATAAGGTTACTTTTCGAAGGACGATGGTTATTGTTCCCTTCAAATCTTAAATACAAAGAACGCGAAATCTATTTAGTTCAACTCAAGGTGAAAAAAATTATTCTCTGCAGTTTTCTTAGATGAGGATTACAATTATAATAAAGTCTAAGAAAATACTACGAAAATGCTTTGCAGCAGACCTCGTTACGTTTTTACCGATGAACATTCAAAAGGAAGTAGTAGTTTTTCTCTTCTGGCATATCCTTATAAGCTTTATCATCCATTATGATTATTCATTCGTATGAACAAGGAGAACGCTCTTTACTTGTACCTAAAACTTCCATATAATAATGTTCATGTCTGAACTAGGAGACTTGATTGACTTTGAATATTTGATGTTTAAGAAATAAAAAGGCTAAAGGAGTAGAAATGGTCATCTTTACATATAATTCATAGGAATACATTACTTAAAAACACCAAATCTGTTTAAAAATAACTTATCATGAGGTCGAATAAGAAAATTGTTAACCACTAACAATGAGTAGAATGAACTATATCACTATTGTAAGATAATGCATGAAAATGCCATTTAACATGCAATTAAGTAAGGTTACCAATAATCCTAGACCTAGGATTGCCGTCCTATAAGACTATGACAACATCCGGATTAATACAATTAAATCTGTGACAGACAAGATTGCAAACAGAAGAGAAAATACTTTAATCAGTTTTGTGAAGCATAATCAAGGCTTGGATATTGATAACGCACCATCTGCCCTTTCCTTTAGCAAGAAGATGTCCTGAGGGTTGACCTTGACCCAAACCAATGTACAGAGGGTTTAATTCAAGGAACACAGATGTTTGTCGTTACCTTCGATGCCACCGTTATTGAGATCAGGCCCAATAAAAGAATTTTAATAGGTGAACTATATATTTCCACTGTTACTACAATCTGATACTGTGGTAAATGTGTAAGTGAGTTAGATACCTATTTGGGCAAATGACAAAATGATAATGAAAACTTGTTTATGTGTTATATTCCTGTTGATCTCAGGGTGAATAAAGGCCAAGACATTGAGTGAGCCGATCTTCGTTAGCTTGGAGTTTGGTGAGGATGTCTGGGGGAGAGCAAATCAGAGTCTCTATTATCATATTACTTCAGTAATACTTAACCTCTACTTTCCATCTGAGAGATTCATAATGACCGTACTCTGGTTTTTTTGAAGACAGTTGATGCCAGCATCGTTCACGTCTTCACACAACTGCTTTAGAGCTTTACTCTGCTGGTATAAGCATACAATATAACAGACTGTGAGTACCAAAATCAATAGCCTAGTCAACCGTGCTAGCCACAGAGGAATTCAGTTACCAACTGTTTATTGGAAAAAAGTTATTGATTCCAAAAGCCGGAAATGTATTAAAAAAAAAGAATTTTAAGTTATGCAGCCAAGCACTAGTACAATATCAGCTTTTCGGCGCTTAATGCAGTCAAAAGAATGAGTAATTAAAGATTAGAGAGAGAGAGAGAGAGAGAGAGAGAGAGAGAGAGAGAGAGAGAGAGAGAGAGAGAGAGAGAGAGAGAGAGAGATGTGATGAAGTACAAAGATGTAGGAGTAAATGCTAGAAAACCAATAGTTCCAACATGAAGTACTAGAGTGTAAGGCTCGATAGCAAGCTGGAAGAAAGGGTGCGGGACGGGGGTGGGGCAGGCCAGGTGTGTGTTTGTCGTCGTGGGGGGGGGGGGGGGGTGTAAATTAAACGGTTAAAAAGTGCAGAGAGACGCTGTGATCACCTTCCAGTGAACCCTGCAGTGCACGACAAAGGAGCGCTGACGCCATTATCCTAGTGTGTATGGGATCTCTGGTATTTCTAAAAAAAATTGAATTAGGTAAACCTGTTAAAAGTAACCCTGCTTCGGAATTATATTCCCTTACCATCTAGAGAACTCACTTGGCTATGGTTGTAGCGGATACTTGTTGCTAGGAAAATATATGATGAGTTTTCTCACGCGGTAAAATTGCCTTTTCAAGTCTTCTCGACGCTTGTAAGGTTGGGCCAGAATTCGTCCTTTAAAAACACGAGCGACTGGCTGTCGCCGAAGGAGCTGATATTGTTGATGTTCGATTTTTAATCTTAAAAATATTTTAGAGTGTTCGGCTAAGTCAGCGCCCTTCAGTAAGGAATTAGAGGGCCAAGTACATTTTCCTCAAAAGTCGACTTCTCACGATGGACTTAAGGGGACTTGAACAAAAATGTGATTTCTTCTTCTTCTTCTTCTTCTTCTACTTCTTCTTCTTCTTCTTCTTTTTCGAGAGAGAGAGAGAGAGAGAGAGATGAAAATAAGAAATCCATAATTACCCCAATTTTTAAGCGTTTAAAGTTCTCCTTGAGAACGTGGGTTTTTCCTAGAAACAGTTGATGCTGTGTGGTAGCCAAGCATCTCTTTTTCTAATATTCATTGTAACTAATATTGTTACTGATAAAATTTCAAAAGCGTCATATGTCCCGTCCTATCCCAAGGTAATAACATCTCCGGTAATGACTGCTGAGAACTTTAAGTTTTTCCATAGAGGGTATGATGTTATTTATGGAATGGATAATTATATCTTTCATCTCTACCTAGAAATGACTGTAACTTAGCATTCCAGCGGCAGTGTTAATTTTGCATCATTTACGTACACTGTCGGGATTGATAAGCACTGCAGATATGGTTTAAGGATTAACACGAAACATCACTCTGTCTAATGAAGAGATTTAACTAGACGCCTGCATCAAACATTTCAGCATATATAGATAAAGTCGCCTTTCTCTTGCCTTCACAGACAACTGAGGCAGACAAGGCGAACGGGTTCATGATGGCAAGAAAGAAATTCAAGAAAGAAACTAAAGAAAAGAAAAAAAATAACATGTGTAAGAAATAAAAGTCTTGGGAAAACAATGACTTGCGTATATTTACGCACTCCTCGAAACGCGCACTTTCTAACTTTTCATCTTCTTTAACCTTGTCGTCTCATTCTCATCGCAGGGTGAAATGGAACCAAAGTTCCTGTCAGCATATTTTTCTTTTCCCTCTGCGGAGTGCTCGGTTTCTTTGTTCTCGTCAATGTTGGAGCAAAGGAAGCATCTTTTTTTCTTTTTTTATTCTAATTCTCTCTGCAAAAGGAGATGTTTGCCTGGTTAATTCTGACAAGAATATTGAAACAAGGCGTTCCTGATGATTTGTAAAACAAACACCACCGAGAGTTCCTGCACTTTATTCGAAAACAAAATAGTACAGGGGGTTAGTTATCGTATTTACCGCTACGCCTCAATGTGGCCGAAAGATAACTATTAAGTTATCGTTAAAGTTCCCAAGACAATTGTAGAAATGGCCTTCATTTCATATTTACGCTCGCTGTAAACTGGCAGGCTGTCTGCAGAATGCTAAAGACAGAGAGTTTCCTAGGAGTAACCCAAGTCAAATTATGACCTTCTTTGATATGTTAATACCACTATGGAAGAAGGAGAAGTAGAAGAATATGAAGAAGAAAAGAAAAGGTATATTTTTCTATGCAGCTACAGGACACGCGGCACAACGTATGACCTTAAAGTCAGCGTGAGTTCTGATCGGAAAGAACCCCTGGGTTCAATGAAATTTGATGATTGTCTAACTTTAGCATCATGTGTACTCCAAATGATAAATTAGTAATTTGTCTGCTAATAAAACCGATTTGAAAGTGACCAAACAAACGAGAAATGAGGCGCTTTTATACCAATATTATTCTCTTAATTAGTGATATCCAACAGCATTTTGGCATTAACATTTAATGCATAGAAAAGTAAATATATACTTAAATATAATCGTATAGTGTCCAATGCACTGTATTTTAACAGTTCGGAATAATCTTTTTGAACTGGTAAGTTTGGAGTGATAGTGTTTCACAAAATGGACAGTAGATACAGTATGCCTGCAAATGGAGAGAAATAAAAATCAAATGTCTAAATTGCTGCTTTAAGGCTGCAGCCAAACTTAAGTAAAATTTATAGGTGATTGAAATAAATTTCATTAAAACTAGTTCTGTATTTTACTAAACACACTGTGGCATAAAAACGTGATGTACATAAGTATTTGAAATTGTATCACAATAAATGAATGCTATCATCTGCAGTAAAATAATCTCAAAGAATAAAGAAAATCTTTTGTGATAATCTCGGTATCATTTTAGCTTTATTTAATGGAGAACAATTACTCCTTCGCCCTATCAGTTTAGATGAGCCAATCGGACAAACAATTACACATAGCTGCATTGAGTAATCAATCACTTTAGACTGAAGAAGTCTGAACTGTCAGATTGGACTTTCTACGTGCATGTGAGTATTAGGCATGGTGGGGTGAGGGTGGTGGTGGCAGTGTTGGCTGGGGGTGGGGTGGGGAGAGGTCCACTCCAGATCTACTGTTCCCTGAGTAGTGAGGTAATTCAGATCTTGGCAGAGCCATTCACTGTGTTAAGTAAACACCAAATTTTGCGCAAGGCATCATCATCACGGATTAATTGATATAAGAATAACTTTGGCCACTTGAAAATAAACCTACAATATTAATTACATTATGAGTGAAAGTCTTCGCACACCAGAGCATTTGGGTGACATCGCTGAAGTGAAACTCAGCATGAAGTACAATGTCAGTGCA